>NC_091985.1:178754505-179017005 GCF_044704955.1 Pristiophorus japonicus | reverse complement strand
AATACTCAGCAGCTCAGGCAGCATCTGTGGGGAGAGAGAAACAGAGTTAACGTTTCAGGTCGATGACCTTTGTAAGAACCTTGCCAGAATCTGACGACAGGTCATCGAGCTGAAACATTAACTCTGTTTCTCTTTCTCATGCTCCACAGATGCTGCCTGACCTGCTGAGTATTTCCAGCACTTTTTGTATTTATTTCTGATTTCCAGCATCCACAGTATGTTGCTTTTGATGCAGAATAAAAGCCTGTTTCTGTAGGCCGCAAAGTGAAAAGATAAGGCGCTGAAGTGTATTTTTTGTTTTTAAACTGCCAAACACAGCGGACCTGTCATGTATCTTACATTATTATATCTAACTGTATCCTAACATGCTATACATGACTGTAATAACATATGACCTGTAACCATCAGCATACCTTACCACCAGGGGTGCACTTGCAAGAGACAGGTATATAAGGACAGTTCTCAGGAAAGTGCAGCATTCCAGAGCTGTGAAATAAAGGTGCAGGTACAGAGTGACCTTGACTTCACTACATGCCTCGTGTGAATCTGTACTGAGGGGACAGGACTTTACAGTGGCGACGAGTTACGGGATTACAGAATCCACAGAATGGCGAACAACGGATCAGATGAAAAGTACAATGTGGGAGACAATTAGGAGAACTTTATAGAAAGGCTCCAGCAAAGCTTTGTAACCAAAGACTGGTTAGGCGACAATAAGGCAGACAAGAGAACAGACCATCTCTTGACCAGCTGTGGCTCGAAAACATACGCTTTAATGAAGGATCTGTTGGCACCCGAGAACCCAGCAAGCAAGTCGTTTGAAGAATTGAGCACACTGGTAAGAGACCACCTGAAGCCAGCGAGCAGCCTACACATGGCCAGACACAGGTACTACAACTACAGATGCTGTGTGCGCCAGAGCATACCCAACTTCGTGGCGGAACTTCGGAGGTTGGCTAGTTTATGTGAGTTCTCCGATGAACTGAGGAGAGAAATGCTGAGAGACTTTTTCATTGAAGGAATAGGCCACGCAGGCATATTCCAAAAGCTCATAGAGACCAAGAACCTGACCTTAGAGGCAGCAGCACTGGTTGCACAGACATTCTTTGTAGGGGAAGAAGAAACTAGGTTGATTGACAATGCAGTTACGACAACTAATGAAATATTGGAACAAGAAATTCACAGCACTAAACAAGCTGCTACCTCCACACACAGACAAAACCGGGAGTACAGGCTCTCGACAGCAGGAAGAAGCCATCAAGGGCCACAGGAACACCTCATCAACCCACAATGCGAGCAATCAACTACAAACTAAGAGAAGCTCAAGAGAGATCAACCAGACGCAGCTCATTCTTTGGGAACACTTTAAACAATAGAACAGGTCTGTGCTGGAGGTGTGGGGGTGGGCACTCGTCAAGGGGATGTCGATTTCAGCAGGCTGTTTGCAGAAATTGTGAATATACAGGGCATTTGGCTCGCATGTGCAAAAAAAACGGCAGCTCGGGCTGGTATACGAATCGGATGGGTTGGAAAGTGGACCAGAAGATGGTGGGGACAGTACCCGGGACACCGATGTACAGCGGGTCAACATGATCAATGGCCGCTGCTCCTACAACAGCACGCCTCCTATAATGATGAGGGTCCTACTCAACGGGATATTTGTCAATATGGAGCTGGATACGGCAGCGAGTCAATCTCTCATGGGCGCTCAACAATTTGAACAACTGTGGCTGCGAAAAAGAGACAGACCAAAACTCAGAAGGGTCGACACCACACTAAGGACCTATACCAAAGAAATCGCACCAGTCCTCGGCAGCGCCATGCTCTCCGTCACACACATAGGGACAGTGAACCGACTTCCCCTGTGGATTGTCCGCGGAGACCCCTCAGCACTGCTGGGGAGAAGCTGGCTGGCAAAACTAAACTGGAAATGGGATGATGTCCATGCCATGTCATTAGAGGAACGGACCTCCTGCTTAACAGTTATAAAGTGATTTTAACATCTCTTTCAGCCAGGTGTGGGCACTTTCATAGGGGCCAAAGTCAAAATCTGCATCACACAGGATGTTAGACCAGTCCATCACAAAGCCAGAGCTGTACCCTATGTGATGAGGGAAAAGATTGAACACGAACTAGACAGGCTTCTGCGGGAAGGCATTATATCACCTGTGGAATTTAGCGACTGGGCAAGTCCCATCATCCCAGTCATGAAGCCTGATGGATCCGTACGAATCTGTGGGGACTACAAATCTATTATAAACAGAATCTCCCGACAGGACCAGTACCCGCTGCCCAGAGCAGAGGACTTATTTGCAACATTGGCTGGAGGTAAACTTTTCTCAAATTAGACCTCACATCTGCGTATATGACGCAAAAATTGACCAAGAAATCCAAGCTACTCACCACCATCAACACACATCGAGGCCTTTTCATGTACAATCGATGCCCATTTGGCATCAGGTCGGCAAATGCCATATTCCAGCGCAACATGGAGAGTCTGCTCAAGTCGATCCCGGGGATGGTTGTATTTCAAGACGACATACTTATCACGGGCAGGGACACCGACTCCCATCTCCCATCTTGGAGGAAATACTAAAGCGGTTGGATCGGGTAGGCCTACGAGTCAAGAAATCCAAGTGCCTGTTTCTCGCACCTGAAGTTGAATTTTTGGGCAGAAGGATTGCCGCTGATGGAATCCGCCCAACAGAGTCCAAAACAGAAGCAATTCGCCTGGCACCCAGGCCCCGGAATGTCTCAGAACTGCGCGCCTTTCTCAGGCTACTCAATTACTTTGGAAACATTATGCAAAATTTAAACTCGCTGCTGGAGCCTCTCCACGTGCTACTCAGGAAGGGGTGAGATTGGTTATGGGGGGACGCCGAGGAACGCGCCTTCAATAAGACATGCAACCTTCTGTGTTCCAACAGTGTTTTGACTTACTTTGACCCAGGTAAAAGGCTAGTTCTCACATGCGATGCGTCAGCGTATGGGGTCGGGTGCGTTTTGCAACATGTCAATAGTGCGGGCAAATTACAACCCATAGCTTATGCCTCCAGGTCACTTTCGCGGGCGGAGCGCAGGTACAGAATGGTACAGAAGGAGGCGCTCGCGTGCGTGTATGGTGTCAAAAAGATGCACCAATACCTTTTCGGGGCCAAGTTCGCATTCGAAACCGACCACAAGCCCCTCACGTCCCTCCTATCTGAGAGCAAGGCAATAAACGCCAACGCCTTGGCGCGAATTCAACGGTGGGCACTCATGCTGGCGTCCTACGACGACACAATAAGGGACAGACCAGGCACAGACAACTGTGCCGACGTGCTCAGCAGGCTACCCCTGGCGACCACGGAAGGGTCTGACGAACAGGACTGTGAGATAGTCATGGCAATCAATGCCTTTGAGTCCACAGTTTCGCCCATGACAGTTCGCCAAATCAGAGCCTGAACTGCCAGCGACCCCACATTATCCTTAGTAAAAAGTTGTGTCCTAACCGGTGACTGAGCAGAGGCTCGCGATGCCTGCCCCTAGGAATTAAAACCCTTTCACAGGCACATGCATGAGCTATCACTACAAGCAGACTGCCTGATGTGGGGCTGCCTAGTAGTCATGCCTCTGTGAGGCAGAGAGGCACTTGTCCGGGAGCTCCACCGCGAGCACCCGGGGATTGTTCTCATGAAGGCCATAGCCAGATCCCACGTCTGGTGGCCTGGTATTGACGCGGACTTGGAGCTCTGCGTCCGAAGGTGCACCATGTGTGCCCAACTCAGCAATGCCCCCAGGGAGGCTCCACTGAGGCCCTGGCCCTGGCCTACCAAACCGTGGCTGCGGGCTCATTCATGGGCAAAATGTTCCTTGTAGTTGTAGATGCATTTTCAAAGTGGATCGAATGCACCATTTTAAACTCGAGCACAACCTCCACCGCTGTGGAGAGCCTCGCAACCATGTTTGCAATGCACGGAATCCCTGACATATTGGTCAGTGACAATGGTCCATGCTTCACCAGCGCAGAATTCCAAGAATTTATAATTGACCACAGCATAAATCACATCAAGACAGCACCGTTCAAGCCGGCCTCCAACGGCCAGGCGGAGAAAGCAGTGCAAAGCATTAAACAAGGCATGCTTAAAATCCAAGGTCCCACGCTGCAGGGACGCCTGTCCCGACTGCTGCTGGCATACAGATCTCGTCCGCACTCACTGACTAGGATCCCCTCCACGCAACTGTTGATGAAAAGGACTTTAAAAACAAGGCTCTCATTAATCCTCCAAGACATGCACGAAATCGTTGAGGCAAAGCGCCGTAAGCTGACTGAGTACCATGACAGAAATTCGAGGGCAAGATGGAATGAGATAGGGGACAAAGTGTTTGTACTAAACTATGGCAGGGGTCCCAAATGGCTTGCAGGGACTGTAACGGGCAAGGAAGGAAACAGGCTACTGGTAGTACAAATGGACAATGGCAAAACCTGCCGGAGGCATGTAGACCAGTCAAAAGCAGATTTACCAACAACACTGCGGAACCAGAGGCAGACTACAATGTGGGACTCGCACCACACCTGGTGGACAGACAGAGGGAACAACCTGAGGAAAGGGCAATCCCAACAGACAGCCCAGGCGAGTCAACAACAATCACACCATTTGAAACAGACAGCCCAGGCGAGATACCAGCAACCACACCCGAAGAAAAACAGACACCAAGGCAAACAACTGAACCACAACTCAGACGCTCCACGCGAGAGCGCAGACCACCTGAGAGACTGAACCTATAAAGACAATAAGAGCTTGGGGGAGGGTGATGTCATGTATCTTGCATTATTATATATAACTGTATCCTAACATGCTATACATGACTGTAATAAGATATGACCTATAACCACCAGCATACCTTACCACCAGGGGTGCACTTGCAAGAGACAGGTATACAAGGACAGGTCTCAGGCAAGTGCAGCATTCCAGAGCTGTGAAATAAAGGTGCAGGTCCAGAGTGACCTTGACTTCACTACATGCCTCGTGTGAATCTGTACTGAGGGGACAGGACTTTACAGGAGCAATGCGACAAAGCAGTGCTATTTCACTGCTGACTGTGTGTGGCTATTTTGTAGCCTGGTGTGTGTGTGTGTGTTTGTGTGTGTGTGCGCGTGTGAGTGAGAGAGAGACATTCAGCAAAATCTGTTGTGTAAGCAGGGCTTGACTGTGTTCAACTTACCTGCCGTGTGCATTGTTAATGCATCGCATGTCTGAAAAAACAAACAGTATACCCCATTGGATCAGACTGATTTCATGCCAGACTGCACTGCTGTGGGATCTTACTTTGCCTTTCATTCAAGGCTTTTGTAACAAGCAAAGCTACAGAGCAACATCAAGCCATTTGATTTTTTTCTGGACTGGATGTTAACGGGGAACGCTTGTGGGTGTTTCAGAGCATAATCTGCTGTGGGATCTTCCCATTCATTTTATTCCACTCCACTCATCTCGACTCACAGAGAGACAAATTTTGTTGACAAAAATAAAGTGTATCTATTATATTTATTTAATCTGGATAGCATTTACATAGTTTAAGCCTTGCTGCACATCTGCTGGGGCATCAATCACGCCTTTCCAACCCCATCCAATCCCCAGCCCACTCCCCCAGCCCCTTGTGGTCCTGAGCCCCAAACTTACTCACCAATCCCCAGCCCTTGTGGTCCTGAGCCCCACACTCACTCATATAAACATAAGCACATAAGAAATAGGAGCAGAAGTAGGCCATTTGGCCCCTCGAGCCTGCTCCGCCATTCAATGAGTTTGTTACATCCTCAAAGAATTCCAGCAAATTTGTCAAACATGACTTCCCTTTCAGAAATCCATGCTAATTCTGCTTGACTGCATTATGCTTTTCCAAATGTCCTGCTACTGCTTCTTTAATAATGGCTTCTGGAAGTCCATATAAATGCCATCAGAGATAATCTGCTGTCCACTACTTTAGTCACTTCCCCCCAAAATACAGTAAGGTTAGTCAGGCATGAACAAATCCATGCAGGAGGTTGGGATTAGACTGGGTGGGATATTAACGGTAATGGGCAGTGAGCAGGAGGTTGGGATTGGACTGGGTGGGATATTAACGGTAATGGGCGGTGAGGTGGATGTTGCGATTAGACTGGGTGACTCGGGGAGGAGAAAAACACTTGCACAGCATCGAAGGGGAAACGACCTGGTTTTCTACGTCCCTGTAGTTTTTTTGTTTGGGTTGTTTGCCTGGTTTGGGTTTCAGACATTTTCACTATTTGAGCCATTTTGTTTTAAATGTCTTTTGTTTAACGCACAGACCACTTATCATTGAACAATTCCCCAATTTACTATTAAATAGTTTCCTGCTCACTCAGCTCGCTGCCTTCCCTCCAAGTTGCCTCTGTCTCTCCTTTTTCCAGTCCCAATAAGATGGTTTCCATTTGCTTTCAGTCCACACAAGCGTTGTACCCGAACCGCTCCTTGGTCTTTCTCATCTTGTACAGAAACTGCCGTATCCTCTGGGTATTTTCAACTCTTCGCATCGTTTCAGATTCACATTATTTGCTGTTTGATACATGTCTTTGATATTTTGCTGGTTTCTATTCTGTAACAATCTACGAGTCTAAGATCTGATATTGCACTCAAACAAATCAGACGTTGGGCTGTATTAACAGGTTAATATTGAGCTGAAATAGTGAGATAGTCCTGCAACTTCAAAAATAATTGTTGCGACCGCACTTACAATACTGTGTACAGTTCTGGTAGCCTAAGTACAAAGGTTATCGCAGCTGTTCAAGAGAGCAATGACAATGATTGAGAGATGGAGGGGTTGGATAAGGAGGAACTATTATGTAAATTGGGCATTTCTCACTGGAGAGAGAGGTCGAGAGGTGATATGATTGCTGGTTCACTTTGCCCAGTCGTGTAGAAGCGCTTGAAGGAGGGTAAATTCAAAACTAATCTGTGAAAACAACATTTCAGTGAGGGAGTGGTCATTCTGGGGAACAGACTCTCCGGGAAGATGGTGGAAGCAGTTAGTATTGATTCTTTAAAGGGCAAATGATATAGATTTATTTCAGAAACTAACATTTTCCGGATGCAGTATAGGAGTAATTTACGATATGACATGTGGTAAGTGTGTGGATATCTGAACGGAATATATGGAATTAAGGACAGTAAAGTAAACGGGATATATGAAAATGTATAAGCCATGGAAGAATAGCTGGGAGAATGTCAGATTGCAAATAGTGCAACATCAGCATAGCTAACAGTCTTTCTCAAGGTTTCAAGTCACTAATCCTGCCAATAACATCTAACTGTAACATGAAATAAATCTGCAGAATTGCAAGGTCTCAGTTAATAGTCACACCACTAGATTGAAACATTTGGAGGCATTGCTTGAGCTTTCATAAAAAACATCTCATATAGATTGACTAATGAGTGGCTGAATTAGAATGTCAATCTAATTGTATTTTGTTATCTGATTTCAAAACTGTATAACTGTTGACGCTTTACGATGTAACTTCACCTATCCGTAGGGAGTGTGTACGCTCTATCCAGAGAGTATATCTTCTGTCTGATAGGTCTTACTGGCCGGTAATAAAGACTGCTTTGTTCAAAGCACAAGAGGTATTCGACTCAGTAATTTTACTGAACCAGATTGAGGTAAAAGAATCCAGGAATTTACATTTGGTGTCAGAAGTGGGATCTCAATGGACGACTGCCGAAAACTTGCGAATTAAGAGCCAGACTAGCCTTGGACGAGACGAGGGGAAAGTGGCCACTGGAGTGAGTATGATTTCAATACTGCTCCAGTTTCCCCCGGTTTCAAAAGTCTGAGGAAAGTTTAGCCACTCGCTGGTTCTCAGGTAGTGTCTGAACGAGATCCAGGACAATCTGGTGAATACCTTTCAAACTTAGAATAGGGATAGAGATAGGGAAATTGCACGATGACGCAAACCAAGCGGCGACTTGGAAAGATAGTTAGAGCTAGAAAGGGATGGATGATCAATCATGGATCCAAAAATTAATAGGAAAGAAAAGAGACTCTTGTGAATGTCTGTTTAAATGAGAAATGCTTCTGTGATTTTTACTGTAAAAAAAAAGCCGGGGAGTTGTGGTTTGTTTTATCTCAAATAGAATGAAAGTTGTTTTAACCCTTCGTAGTGTTGTCCTGTATGTGGGAAGTTTAAGAGTGTGAACCTTATTGAATTACGTATATTCGGATGATAAGTTACGGAGCCAGGAAATGCACAAAGGATAGGTTTGTTAAAAAAAAAGAAAAAATTACATGGTCCCGGTGGTAAAAAAAAAAGAAAAACTTGTTGAAAGAAAACATTCAGAGAAGGCACAGCAAAACAACTGAGATGGATTCAAAAGGATTCAAAAAAAAATTGTTAAATAACACGACCTTGAGGCTGGAACAATTGAGATAACGAAAAGCAGTCCACAGCCTACGTGCCAGACTTCTCTCTAGTTATGAAAAAAAAGTAACGTACTAAATAGGTGCTGGAAAAAAAAATGTTCTGAGATTTTAAATTATGGAAAACATTCCACTGCAGTAAAAAAAAAAATCACTCCTGTCCAGTTGGCAGAAAAACTCCATTAAATATGTCTTTCATTGACTGATTGAATTTAAACTGCGCAGTAACGCGAAAGGATAGGGAAATTTGGAAACTGAAAGAAATTAATTGAGGCTCATAAAAAATCAAAATTAGAAAATTAGGCTCACAGGGAATAAAATGGGGATTTAAATAGAGGATAGGTGTTCAATTCAGCTACGAAGTCGACCTTGTATATCACTTGGCCCGTCTAGGCTCTGATTGAATTCAAAAACCCGCAGCAACTCGGAAGGTAGGGCCGACGCGAACGCGCAGCGACACTAACGCGTAGTGACGCAAACGCGCAGCGACGCTAACGCGTACTGAAGCGAATGCGCAGTGACGCAGACGCGCAGTGACGCAAAAGAGCGGCCGAGTAAAGGAGGGCTGACGCAGACGCACGGCAGCGTGAACAAGTGGTGACGTGGGACGCGCGGCAGCACGCACCCGAGTAAACGTGGGCCGACGCGAAGGCGCAGCAACGCGGACCGCGAAAGTCAGTGCTTGTGTCAGTAAGTCTTTGTTAGTTTTAAGTGTTTTAAAGTCTTAAGTATTCTAATCGCGCGGCGACGTGAACCGCGGGGCGACGCGGGACACTTAAGTGTTCAAAATCGCGCGGCGACGCGGATCAGTGTTAGATTAGTAGAGTCTTTCTTTATCTTGTGTTTTAAATCTAAAGTATTCGAATCGTGCGGCGACGTGAACCGCGCGGCGACACGGATCAGTGTTAGAAGTCTTTGTTTATCTTGTGTTTTAAATCTTAAGTATTCTAATCGCACGGCGACGCGAGCCACGGGGTGACGTGGATTGCGTGGCGACGTGAACTGCGAGGCTACGCGGATTGCGCGGCGACGTGAACTGCGGGACGACGTGGGAATCTTAAGTGTTCTAAATCGCGCGGCGACGCGGATCAGTGTTAGCACTAGTAAATTTTGTTTATTTGGAGTTTGTTAAAAGTCAGTGTTAGTTTCTGTAAAGTCTGTGTCTATTTTTAAGTTTATTTAAATTTCACGACGACACGAACGCGTAATGATACGGTAATACGAGGGGCAGCGTGAAAATGGGTAATCAGTTTGATAAAACAATTGATGCGGATAGTCCGCTACAAAAGCCAAGTGAGGAATTCCCTGAAAGAGCTGAAGACTTTAGAAAATTATCAGGAGCCCTGAACAAATTATTGGGAGATGATTAGTGGCCTCTAGGTGGCACTAGAAGCGTAGAGGTAGTAAAAAAAAAAGCACAGGGATTGTTAAAAAAAAAATAATTAAAAGATGCATCACTTCTGTCAAGTTGGCAAACAAATGCTATTAAATTAGGACTTGCATTGACAGAGGGAACACATGTTAAAACTGTAGACGCCTTTAAAAAAAAAGAATGTGCGCACTAGAAACTTACTAAGAGATCCTCTGGGACCTCTAAGAAAGGTATTGACCGACTACGTAGTAAAAATGGCTGGCTTTGTGTTAACCGAGGCTAATGATGAAATTGATGAGTGGCCATTGACTCAGCGCCCAACGGCGCCTCCCGCACCCCCTGGCCTCTTGCTCCAGTCCTCTTCCCAACACCCTCCACCTAACACTCCGGCAAAAAGAGTTAGGAACAACCCCATAATCACCAAATCAACTAACCCAAACTGACTCCTCATCCTCTGATAGCGATTCGGATCCCCAGTTTACAAGCAATCTAGCCGAAAGGACCAGATCTCACACTCGAAAGGGCAGAACTATATCTCGACATCACAAACAGTCCCGTAAATCTTCTAGTCAATCTACCAATCCAAGTTGTGAAAAACATAGCAAACACCCCCGCCGATCGAGACGCAGAACTGTCAAGCAGTCAGACAGCTCTGAAACATCCTCCGGCCTAGAAATGATTTCCAAGATCCTAAAGTCCCGACACCAATTCCCTGTCAGACCAAAGCCAAACCCTGATGCACAACAAGCTGCAGACCACCTCTCTATAGATGTCTGTGATCTTCAAACAACTATTTGATTGCTCACGCTATCCGGACAGATGGAGAGGACAGTTAGATATTATTGGCAGGAAAAGAAAGGGGGGGGAGGTGCGCCCCCAACCCGGGTCAAGACTGAATACGTGACTAGAAAGGAAAAGCCATCTCGGGAGGAAGGATCAATAGAACCGTAGTGTTGCATACAGGATTGGATGGATAAGCAAGGATACGGTTATACTAAACAACCAAACGGCCCGAGCCCTGCTAATAAACCTCCCTATTGTCCCCGGCATGGTATGGGAAGAGGCCCGGACTGGGTAAGAGGAATTGACTGTTTTAATTGTGGGCAGGAAGGACATTGGAATAAAAATTGCCCCTACCGTCAGCTTGGAAAAGGAAGAGGAGGAAGAGGAGGGGGGCAAGGGGGGGGAGAGGAGGATCTTACATTAACTTCTCCCAGAAACAACCCCTTTGGTCATTTGTCCCCCGATTGACTACGCAGTTTGATTGTGCAGGGATCCTTCCCGGACGACGAACCCATTCTGAATGAGTGGCAACCCTTTTTGATAGATAAGGGAGCCTTCATGTCTTCTGTACAATCAAAGCTTAAACTCCCTGCCTCTACTGAAACACAGGAACTTTCAGGATTCCTGGGACAAATCTCGACATTCCCAGTGTCAGAACCGGTTAAAATGGGTTACCAGGAAGAATCGGTGGAACATTGAGTTGTTATCACAACCAATCTGGACTGTAACTTGATGGCTAGAGACCTCCTTTGCAAATTCCAGTTGCATTTGGAGTGTGGAGATGATGGGATTATTGTAAAACAGGAAACCCTTAAGCGGCAGTATTATACCACTAGAACCCCTCAGTGGTGGTCTCTGGACCTGCCGCAGGCACCCTATCACGTGACCCTAGCATACGATCCCAGTGGAAAGAATCAGGACCTGCAGAACTTTTATCAGGATCACTAAGGGGAAGTGAAGGGAATTCTATTAAGGGCTAGAGTGACTGGACTGGAAAGAGAGGCAGATTTTGTGGAAGTGGATAAGAATCTGTGGAAACAGCCCCTAACAATGGCACCACATATTGCTCGTGAAGTATTAGCCCCTCACCATGCTAAAGATTTGGGAGTTATGGTACGCAAGGCCATAGATGAGGCTGACCCTACCAGCCGGGATGTGCAAATCGTAAAACATGGCCGAACAGTCCAATTTCATGGGGACCCCGAGAAGGTCTTAACGACTCTACAGCATCATACAGGCTCGGACATACCTGACTATGTGGATCCTCATGTGTGGGCAGAAGAACCCTCCCAAGTAGGTTATACTCCCATTGATCCGATTGAGATCCCAGTGCAGGGCAATGTGGACTGGCCCTCTATCCGACAGAACCCACTGAAATCACAGGCAATCCTAAACTGACCTTTCGGCACTGTACTGCAATTAATCCGGCCTGTTTTCTTACTGAGCCACCCCAAGATGAGGAAGAACCCAGTTATGATTGCTTATCTTTAATTTAAGAGGCCACATCAGTCAGGGAAGATTTAGTTGATGTACCAATGGAAGATCCAGACTGTATTCTTACTGAGCCAACCCAAGATGAGGAAGAACCCAGTCATGATTGTTTATATATGTTGACGGAAGTACTTCCATTAATCCAGAAGATACACGAATCTCAGGATATGCCATAGTAAACCAGGAGAATCAGGTCTTGGAATCTGCCACTTTTGAAACCGCCTATTCTGCTCAACAAGCTGAACTATTCGCCCTCACCCGAGCCTGTATCTTGGCCAAAGATCTCAAAGTCAATATCTATACCGACTCTAGGTATGCCTTTTGGGTGGCCCATGATTTCAGACAATTATGGAAAAATAGGGGATTCCTAACCTCACAGGGGAATGAGATATCTCATAAACAGTTAGTATATGATATGTTGCAAGCCCTCATGTTCCCCAAACGCATTGCCATTGTCAAATGTACCGCCCATACTACCGGAAATTCTCTGGTTGATATAGGGAATCGTTGTCCTGACCAAGAGGCCAAACATAACCCACCTTGCCGATCACATAAGGAGGGAGGTGAAGAAGTTATCCACACCAGCAAAAGAACTTAGCAGGTTTGATTGGTTTCTGGGTGGATCTTGGAGATCCTATCTAATACATGGGGCAATTGTTCTCATCGTAATAATAATTACCTGCTGTTTGATTGTTGGTTGCCATAACCTCTGCTGTAAAGTAATGATGACAAGGTTAGCAGACCCTCTTGTGGTCAAGGGTTCCCGGGTTATGATCCAACAAACTAGAGAACTACTCAACAATAATATGATTCTGGAAAGGGAGTGCGAACGGATGAATGCAATACTCCTAGAATGATCCTAAATATTATCATAGAATGATAAAAGGAGGGATGTGGATATCTGAACGGAATATATGGAATTAAGGACAGTAATGTAAACGAGATATATGAAAATGTATAAGCCATGGAAGAATAGCTGGGAGAATGTCAGATTGCAAATAGTGCAACATCAGCATAGCTAACAGTCTTTCTCAAGGTTTCAAGTCACTAATCCTGCCAATAACATCTAATTGTAACATGAAATAAATCTGCAGAATTGCAAGGTCTCAGTTAATAGTCACACCACTAGATTGAAACATTTGGAGGCAATGCTTGAGCTTTCATAAAAAACATCTCATATAGATTGACTAATGAGTGGCTGAGTTAGAATGTCAATCTAATTGTATTTTGTTATCTGATTTCAAAACTGTATAACTGTTGACGCTTTACGATGTAACTTCACCTATCCGTAGGGAGTGTGTACGCTCTATCCAGAGAGTATATCTTCTGTCTGATAGGTCTTACTGGCCGGTAATAAAGACTGCTTTGTTCAAAGCACAAGAGGTATTCGACTCAGTAATGTTACTGAACCAGATTGAGGTAAAAGAATCCAGGAATTTACATTTGGTGTCAGAAGTGGGATCTCAATGGACGACTGCCGAAAACTTGCGAATTAAGAGCCAGACTAGCCTTGGACGAGACGAGGGGAAAGTGGCCACAGGAGTGAGTATGATTTCAATACTGCTCCAGTTTCCCCCGGTTTCAAAAGTCTGAGGAAAGTTTAGCCACTCGCTGGTTCTCAGGTAGTGTCTGAACGAGATCCAGGACAATCTGGTGAATACCTTTCAAACTTAGAATAGGGATAGAGATAGGGAAATTGCGCGATGACGCAAACCAAGCGGCGACTTGGAAATATAGTTAGAGCTAGATAGGGATGGATGATCAATCATGGATCCAAAAATTAATAGGAAAGAAAAGAGACTCTTGTGAATGTCTGTTTAAATGAGAAATGCTTCTGTGATTTTTACTGTAAAAAAAAAAGCCGGGGAGTTGTGGTTTGTTTTATCCCAAACAGAATGAAAGTTTGTTTTAACCCTTCGTAGTGTTGTCCTGTATGTGGGAAGTTTAAGAGTGGGAACCTTATTGAATTACGTATATTCGGATGATAAGTTACGGAGCCAGGAAATTCACAAAGGATAGGTTTGTTAAAAAAAAAGAAAAAATTACATGGTCCCGGTGGTTAAAAAAAAAAGAAAAACTTGTTGAAAGAAAACATTCAGAGAAGGCACAGCAAAACAACTGAGATGGATTCAAAAGGATTCAAAAAAAATTATATTAAATAACACGACCTTGAGGCTGGAACAATTGAGATAACGAAAAGCAGTCCACAGCCTACGTGTCAGACTTCTCTCTAGTTATGAAAAAAAAGTTACGAACTAAATAGGTGCTGAAAAAAAAATGTTCTGAGATTTTAAATTATGGAAAA
The DNA here is from genome assembly GCF_044704955.1 of Pristiophorus japonicus. NCBI lineage: Eukaryota > Metazoa > Chordata > Chondrichthyes > Pristiophoridae > Pristiophorus > Pristiophorus japonicus. The sequence goes on along the minus strand of NC_091985.1, from coordinate 179,002,645 downwards.
AATTCCACTGCAGTAAAAAAAAATAAAATCACTCCTGTCCAGTTGGCAGATAAACTCCATTAAATTAGGGCTTTCATTGACTGATTGAATTTAAACTGCGCAGTAAGGCGAAAGGATAGGGAAATTTGGAAACTGAAAGAAATTAATTGAGGCTCATAAAAAATCAAAATTAGAAAATTAGGCTCACAGGGAATAAAATGGGGATTTAAATAGAAGATAGGTGTTCAATTCAGGTACGACGTCGACCTTGTATATCACTTGGCCCGTCTAGGCTCGGATTGAATTTAAAAACCCGCAGCAACTCGGAAGGTAGGGCCGACGCAAATGCGCAGCGGCGCATACGCGCAAACGACGCGAACGCGCAGCGACACTAACGCGTAGTGACGCAAACGCGCAGAGGCGCTAACGCGTAGTGAAGCGACCACGCAGTGACGCAGACGCGCAAGAGTGCGGCCGAGTAAAGGAGGGCTGACGCAGACGCACGGCAGCGTGAACACGTGGTGACGTGGGACGTGCGGCAGCACGCACCCGAGTAAACGTGGGCCGACGCAAAGGCGCAGCATCGCGGACCGCGAAAGTCTGTGCTAGTGTCAGTAAGTCTTTGTTAGTTTTAAGTGTTTTAAAGTCTTAAGTATTCTAATCGCGCGGCGACGCGAGCCACGGGGCGACGCGGATTGCGTGGCGACGTGAACTGCGAGGCTACGCGGATTGCGCGGCGACGTGAACTGCGGGACGCCGTGGGAATCTTAAGTGTTCTAAATTGCGCGGCGACGCGAATCAGTGTTAGCATTAGTAAAGTTTGTTTATTTGGAGTTGGTTAAAAGTCAGTGTTAGTTTCTGTAAAGTCTGCGTCTATTTTTAAGTTTCTTTAAATTGCATGACGACACGAACGCGTAACGATACGGTAATACAAGGGGCAGCGTGAAAATGGGTAATCAGTTGGATAAAACAATGGATGCGGATAGTCCGCTAAAAAAGCTACGTGAGGAATTCCCTGAAAGAGCTGATGACTTTAGAAAATTATCAGGAGCCCTGAACAAATTATTGGGAGATGATCAATGGCCTCTAGGTGGCACTAGAAGTGCAGAGGTAGTAAAAAAAAAGCACAGGGATTGTTAAAAAAAAATTAATTAAAAGATGCATCACTTGTGTCAAGTTGGCAAACAAATGCTATTAAATTAGGACTTGCATTGACAGAGGGAACACATGTTAAAACTGTAGACGCCTTTAAAAAAAAAGAATGTGCGCACTAGAAACTTACTAAGAGATCCTCTGGGACCTCTAAGAAAGGTATTGACCGATTATGTTGTAAAAATGGCTGGCTTTGTGTTAACCGAGGCTAATGATGAAATTGATGAGTGGCCACTGACTCAGCGCCCAACGGCGCCTCCCGCACCCCCTGGCCTCTTGCTCCAGTCCTCTTCCCAACACCCTCCACCTAACACTCCGGCAAAAAGAGTTAGGAACAACCCCATTTCACCAAAGCAACTAACCCAAACTGACTCCTCATCCTCTGATAGCGATTCGGATCCCCAGTTTACAAGCAATATAGCCGAAAGGACCAGATCTCACACTCGAAAGGGCAGAACTATATCTCGACATCACAAACAGTCCCGTAAATCTTCTAGTCAATCTACCAGTCCAAGTTGTGAAAGACATAGCAAACACCCCCGCCGATCGAGACGCAGAACTGTCAAGCAGTCAGACAGCTCTGAAACATCCTCCGGCCTAGAAATGATTTCCAAGATCCCAAAGTCCCGACACCAATTCTGTCAGACCAATGCCAAACCCTGATGCACAACAAGCTGTAGACCACCTCTCTATAGATGTCTGTGATCTTCAAACAACTATTTGATTGCTCACGCTATCCGGACAGATGGAGAGGACAGTTAGATATTATTGGCAGGAAAAGAAAGGGGAGGGGGGAGGTGCGCCCCCAACCCGGGTCAAGACTGAATACGTGACTAGAAAGGAGGAGCTATCTCGGGAGGAAGGATCAATAGAACCGTAGTGTTGCATACAGGATTGGATAGATAAGCAAGGATACGGTTATACTAAACAACCAAACGGCCCGAGCTCTGCTAATAAACCTCCCTATTGTCCCAGACATGGTATGGGAAGAGGCCGGGACTGGGTAAGAAGAATTGACTGTTTTAATTGTGGGCAGGAAAGACATTGGAATAAAAATTGCCCCTACCGTCAGCATGGAAAAGGACGAGGAGGAAGAGGAGTGGGGCAAGGGGGGAGAGGAGGATCTTACACTAACTTCTCAATAAACAACCCCTTTGGTCAATTGTCCCCCGATTGACTATGCAGTTTGATTGTGCAGGGATCCTCCCCGGACGACAAACCCATTCTGAATGAGTGGCAACCCTTTTTGATAGATACGGGAGCCTTCATGTCTTCTGTACAATCAAAGCTTAAACTCCCAGCCTCTACTGAAACACAGGAACTTTCAGGATTCCTGGGACAAATCTCGACATACCCAGTGTCAGAACCAGTTAAAATGGGTTACCAGGAAGAATCGGTGGAACATCGAGTTGTTATCACAAACAATCTGGACTGTAACTTGATGGCTGGAGACCTCCTTTGCAAATTCCAGTTGCATTTGGAGTGTGGAGATGATGGGATTATTGTAAAGCAGGAAACCCTTAAGCGGAGTATTATACCACTAGAACCCCTCAGTGGTGGTCTCTGGACCTGCCGCAGGCACCCTATCACGTGACCCTAGCATACGATCCCAGTGGAAAGAATCAGGACCTGCAGAACTTTTATCAGGATCACGAAGGGGAAGTGAAGGGAATTCTATTAAGGGCTAGAGTGACTGGACTGGAAAGAGAGGCAGATTTTGTGGAAGTGGATAAGAATCTGTGGAAACAGCCCCTAACAATGGCACCGCATATTGCTCGTGAAGTATTAGCCCCTCACTATGCTGAAGATTTGGGAGTTATGGTACGCAAGGCCATCGATGAGGCTGACCCTACCAGCCGGGATGTGCAAATCGTAAAACATGGCAGAACAGTCCAATTTTATGGGGATCCCGAGAAGGTCTTAACGACTCTACAGCATCATACTGGCTCGGATATACCTGACTATGTGGATCCTCATGTGTGGGCAGAGGACCCCTCCCAAGTGGGTTATACTCCCATTGATCCGATTGAGATCCCAGTGCAGGGCAATGTGGACTGGCCCTCTATCCGACAGAACCCACTGAAATCACAGGCAATCCTAAACTGACCTTTCGGCACTGTACTGCAATTAATCCGGCCTGTTTTCTTACTGAGCCACCCCAAGATGAGGAAGAACCCAGTTATGATTGCTTATCTTTAATTTAAGAGGCCACATCAGTCAGGGAAGATTTAGTTGATGTACCAATGGAAGATCCAGACTGTATTCTTACTGAGCCAACCCAAGATAAGGAAGAACCCAGTCATGATTGTTTATGTATGTTGACGGAAGTACTTCCATTAATCCAGAAGATACACGAATCTCAGGATATGTCATAGTAAACCAGGAGAATCAGGTCTTGGAATCTGCCGCTTTTGAAACCGCCTATTCTGCTCAACAAGCTGAACTATTCGCCCTCACCCGAGCCTGTATCTTGGCCAAAGATCTCAAAGTCAATATCTATACCGACTCTAGGTATGCCTTTTGGGTGGCCCATGATTTCGGACAATTATGGAAAAATATTGGATTCCTAACCTCACAGGGGAATGAGATATCTCATAAACAGTTAGTATCTGATTTGTTGCCAGCCCTCATGTTCCCCAAACGCATTGCCATTGTCAAATGTACCGCCCATACTACCGGAAATTCTCTGGTTGATATAGGGAATCGTTGTCCTGACCAAGAGGCCAAACATAACCCACCTTGCCGATCACATAAGGAGGGAGGTGAAGAAGTTATCCACACCAGCAAAAGAACTTAGCAGGTTTGATTGGTTTCTGGGTGGATCTTGGAGATCCTATCTAATACATGGGGCAATTGTTCTCATCGTAATAATAATTACCTGCTGTTTGATTGTTGGTTGCCTTAACCTCTGCTGTAAAGTAATGATGACAAGGTTAGCAGACCCTCTTGTGGTCAAGGGTTCCCGGGTTATGATCCAACAAACTAGAGAACTACTCAACAATAATATGATTCTGGAAAGGGAGTGCGAAAGGATGAATGCAATACTCCTAGAATGATCCTAAATGTTATCATAGAATGATAAAAGGAGGGATGTGGATATCTGAACGGAATATATGAAATTAAGGACAGTAAAGTAAACGGGATATATGAAAATGTATAAGCCATGGAAGAATAGCTGGGAGAATGTCAGATTGCAAATAGTGCAACATCAGCATAGCTAACAGTATTTCTCAAGGTTTCAAGTCAATAATCCCGCCAATAACATCTAATTGTAACATGAAATAAATCTGCAGAATTGCAAGGTCTCAGTTAATAGTCACACCACTAGATTGAAACATTTAGAGGCAATGCTTGAGCTTTCATAAAAACATCTCATATAGATTGACTAATGAGTGGCTGAGTTAGAATGTCAATCTAATTGTATTTTGTTATCTGATTTCAAAACTGTATAACTGTTGACGCTTTACGATGTAACTTCACCTATCCATAGGGAGTGTGTATGCTCTATCCAGAGAGTATATCTTCTGTCTGATAGGTTTTACTGGCCGGTAATAAAGACTGCTTTGTTCAAAGCACAAGAGGTATTCGACTCAGTAATTTTACTGAACCAGATTGAGGTAAAAGAATCCAGGAATTTACAAGTGCAACATGCTGGGGAGGAACAGGTGACTTTGGACCTATGGTTCACCACTGGAGTTTTCAAATATTCCATTATCATTGTAGCATGTGAGTACCAGAGTGTTAGATGGGGAATTAAACAGACCTCGGTCTTTCTCATCTAACAATTCATTTCTTCCTATGCTAGGATATTCTATCAGCTCTATCATGTTAGAGCAATCTAAACTCATTCTGTCTCCGTCCCACTTACATGATTATCTTGTCCACTGAAATGGTTCTCGTCTGTTAACAAGAGACCGAATCCTCCACACCCCCTTCAATCGCCTGCTCCAGTCTGTCCCGGTAGAATTTTGTCAACTGGAACAGTTGGTAATTGTCGTACTTTGTCAAGAGCTCAGTGATTGTAGAGTTCGGATCTGTGAACACAAATGTTCACATTAACACGCACTTTCAGAAAACTCATATACATCGCATGTGCCACATTCCATCAACTTATTCTTAAAAACATGTGTCAAACATGACTTATCCACAGCTCATCGATTCCAGCATTCCCTGATCATCCCCTGTATCTGTAAAAGTTGACTAATTCAACCTTGAAATACAGTTTCCAGGGGTTTGCTCACAATGCAGCACCCCCACCACCCTCTATCGAATCACCACTGCTCAATAGCCTGCAAAGCCCACTGAGAAATGTGCTGTTTCCCTTCCTATTCCTTAGCTGTATAACTATAGATTCTATCTTAAGTTGTGCAGGCTCGAAGGGCCGAATGGCCTACTCATGCACCTATTTTCTATGTTTCTATGTGATTGAAGTTGGAATTACGGATACCCGTTTTTGTTCAATTCTTTATAATACTGTGAAGTAAAGAACTACGGCACTACATATTTGTTGGTTGTCTGGTTGCATTGTGATTAATATTCTAATCACTTTTGTGGACATACATTGGGCCCAAGTTTCCACATGATAAAAAACGGGTGCCCCTCCGAGCTGGGTGTCTGTTTTTCGCGCCGAAATCGGCGCCGGAAAAAAAACGAGCGATTCTGGAGCACTTTGCAGCTCCTTGTCTGCCTGGCGCGGCGCCCAGGGGGGCGGAGCCTACACTCGCGCCGATTTTGTAAGTGGGAGGGGGCGGGTACTATTTAAATTAGTTTTTTTCCTGCCGGCAACGCTGTACGTGCGCGTTGGAGCGTTCGCGCATGCTCAGTGTGAAAAAAACATTGGTACTCGGCCATTTTTATAGTTCTTTGTAGTTCTTTGTAGCTGTTTAGTTTTTGAACATTTTTTAACAAAAGTACATTGCCATTGTAAATGTAGATTCTTTTCTCTCAATCTGGTTCAGTAAAATTACTGAGTCGAATACCTCTTGTGCTTTGAACAAAGCAGTCTTTATTTTACCGGCCGGCAAGACTTATCAGACAGAAGATATACCCTCTGGATAGAGCGTACACACTCCCTACGGATAAGTGAAGTTACATCGTAAAGCGACAACCGTTATACATTCTCGGCAAAAGATAACAAGGTAGGGCTCGTTCAACGTATCTCTTTTGGTCCCTCTTTCCCTTTGTCCACTCATAAGCCGACCTAAGTATGGTCTGATTTTAAACAAAGACCTTCTGTTAATGTTTCAGGTTAATAACATGATTTAATAAGACCTTGAGGTTTTTCTGCAAGCTGTGGGTTTTGTTTCAATATGTGTTAATGTTGTAACATTTCGCAGTCTCGAGTCCGAGATGTCATGGCTATTCTTCCATGAATTCTTTGTTAGCTTATACTGTCCCTATACAATTCCCACGTTCTCAACTTCAATGTCTCTATACATTTTAAACATTCTCATCATCAGCACGGAGGCTTCTTGTAGCAGTGATAAGGGTGCAGGAAGCCTCAGAAAGTTGAGGCAGCCGTTTCCCGACGACCTCCCCCTTTTGCCGTCGGGAAATGGCTCCTCAATTTCTGAGGCTTCCTGCAGCCTTCTCTCTTTCCCGCCAGCCATCAGGAATGGCTCCCTTCCCCCCCCGCCCTCCGCCTTCGGTCGGCTCCCTTCCCTCCCACCCCCCCGCCGCGTTCGGTCGGCTCCCTTCCCTCCCCCTCCACCCCCCCACGTTCGGTCGTCTCCCTTCCCTCCCCCCCCCACCCCCCCCGCGTTCGGTCGTCTCCCTTCCCTCCCCCCCCACCCCCACCGCGTTCGGTCGGCTCCCTTTCCTCCCTCCCCCACCCCCCCCCGCATTCGGTCGGCACCCTTCCCTCTTCCCTCTCCCCTCCCCCCTCCCCACCCCCCCGCGCGTTCGGTAGGCTCCCTCCCTGGCTCCCTCCCTCCCGCCCGCGTTCGTCGGCTCCCTTCCCTCCCCCCCGCCGCGTTCTGTCGGCTCCCTTCCCTCCCTCTCGCCCGCCCGCGTTCCCGCCCGCCCGCGTTCGTCGGCTCCCTTCCTTCCCCTCCCCCGCGTTCGGTCGGCTCCCTTCCCTCCCTCACTACCCCCCCACCCGCGTTCGGTCGGCTCCCTCCTCCCCCCCCCCCCCCCCCCGCCCGCGTTCGGTCGGCTCCATTCCCTCCCTCCTCCCCCTCCCGCCCGCGTTCGGTCGGCTCCCTCCTCCCCACCCCCCCCCCCGCCCGCGTTCGGTCGGCTCCCTCGTTTTGTGAGGCTTGCTGCAGAATTCTCCCTGGCTGAAGCACTTTCACACAGGTAGGAAGATGGTTTATTTAATCTTTTCTTTGCTTATAAATGTTTATTCATGTTGGATTTATTTGTATAATATTTGTATAAGTATAACTAAGGATTGATTGTAGAATTTAATGAGTTCCCTTCCCCCCCTCCCCCCCACCTCGTTCTGGACGCCTGATTTGTAACCTGCGCCTGATTTTTTAATGTGCAGAAGAGGTTTTTTCAGTTCTACAAAAATCTTCACTTGCTCCATTCTACTTTAGTTTGGAGTACATTTTCACTGTGGAAACTTTCAAATCAGGCATCAGTGGCGGGACACGCCCCCTTTTGAAGAAAAAATTCTGTTCCAAAGTAGAACTGTTCGACCTGACTAGAACTGCAGAAAAAAAAATGTGGAGAATTGCGAATTCTAAGATAGTCCGTTCTTCACCAGTTGCTCCTAAAAATCAGGCGCAAATCATGTGGAAACTTGGGCCCATAGAAACATAGAAAATAGGTGCAGGCGTAGGCCATTCGGCCCTTCGAGACTGCACCACCATTCAATAAGATCATGGCTGATCATTTAACACAGTACCACTTTATTGCTTTCTCTCCATACCCCTTGATCCAGTTAGCAGTAAGGTCCATAACTCATTCCATCTTGTATATATCTAACGAACTGACATCAACAACTCACTGCGGTAGCGGTTTCCACAGGTTAACAACTCTGAGTGAAGAAACTTCTCCTCATTTCGGTCCTAAATGGCTTACCCCTGATCCTTAGAGTGTGACCATGGTTCTGGACTTCCCCAACATCGGCAACATTGTTCCTGCATCTAACTTGTCCAGTCCCGTCAGAATTTTATATGTTTCTATGAGATCCCCTCTCAACCTTCAAAGCTCCAGTGAATGTCAGCCTAGTCGATCCAGTCTTTCTTCAGATGTCAGTCCTGCCATCCCGGGAATCTGTCTGGTGAACCTTTGCTAGACTCCCTCAATAGCAAGAACGCCCTGCCTTCGATTAGGAGACCAAAACTGAACACGAATTTCCAGGTGAGGCCTCACCAAGGCCCTGTACAACTGCATTAAGACCTCCCTGCTCCTATACTCAAATTTCCTAGCTATGAAGGCCAACATACCGTTTGCCTTCTTCACTGCCTGCTGTACCTGTATGCCAAATTTCAATGATTGATGTACCATGACACCCAGGTCTCATTGCACCTCCCCTTTTCCTAATCTGCTGCCATTCAGATAATATTTTGCCTTCATCCATTTGCCACCAAAGTGGATAACCTCACATTTATCTACATTATACTGCATCTGTCATGCATTTTCCCACTCACCTAACCTGTCCAAGTCACCCTGCAGCCTCTTAGCATCTTTCTCACAGCTCACACCGCCACCCAGCTTAGTGTCATCTGCAAACTTGGAGATATTACACTCAATTCCTTCATCTAAATCATTGATGTGTATTGTAAATACCTAGGGTCCCAACATTGAGACCTGCGGCACCCGACTAGTCACTGCCTGCCATTCTGAGAAGTACCCGTTTATCCCTACTCTCTGCTTCCTGTCTGTCAACCAGTTCTCTATCCACGTCAATACATTACCCCAATACCATGTGCATTAACTTTGCACACCAATCTCTTGTGTGTAATCTTGTCCAAAGCCGTTTGAAAGTCCAAATACACCATATCCACCACGCTATTAGTTACATCCTCAAAAGATTCATGATGATTTGTCAAGCATGATTTCCCTTTCATAAATCCATGCTGACTTGGACCAATCCTGTCACTGCTTTCCAAGTGCACTGCTATTTCATCTTTAATAATTGATTCCAACATTTTACACACTACTGATGTCAGGCTAACCGGTCAAAAATTCCCCATTTTCTCTCTCCCTCCTTTTTGAAAAAGTGGTGTTACATTAGCTACCCTCCAGTCCATAGGAACTGATACAGAGTCGATAGACTGTTGGAAAATGATCACCAATGCATCCACTATTTCTAGGGCCACTTCCTTAAGTACTCTGGGATGCAGATTATCAGGCCCTGGGGATTTATCGGCCTTCAATCCCATCAATTTCCCTAACACAATTTCCTGACTAATAAGGATTTCCTTCAGTTCCTCTTTCTCGCTAGGTCCTCGGTCCCCTAGTATTTCCTGAAGTTTATATGTGTCTTCCTTCGTGAAGACAGAACCAAAGTATTTTTGAATTGGTCTGCCATTTCTTTGTTCCCTATTATAAATTCACCTGATTCTGACTGCAAGGAACCTACGTTTCTCTTCACTAATCTTTTTCTCTTCACATATCTACAGAAGCTGTTGCAGTCAGTTTTTATGATCCCAGCAAGCGGCTTCTCATACTCTATTGTCCCTCTCTTAATTAAACCCTTTGTCCTCCTCCGCTGAATTCTAAATTTCTCCCAATCCTCAGTTTTGCTACTTTTTCTGGCCAATTTATATGCCTCTTCCTTTGGATTTAACACTATCCCTAATTTTCCTTGTTAGCCACAGTTGAGCCACCTTCCCCGTTTTATTTTTATTCCAGACGGGGATGTACAATATGTTGAAGTTCATTCATGTGATCTTTAAATGTTTGCCATTTCCTATCCACTGTCAATTCTTAAAGTATCATTCGTCAGGCTATTCTAGCCAATTCACGTCTAATACCATCGAAGTTACCTTTCCTTAAGTTCAGGATCCTAGTCACTGAATTAACTGTGTCAATCTCCATCTTAATAAATAATTCTATCATATTATGGTCACTCTTCCCAAAGGGGCCTCGCACAAATTGCTAATTTGTACTTCCTCATTACACATCACCCAGTCCAGGATGGCCAGCCCTCTAGTTGGTTCCTCGACATATTGGTCGAGAAAACCATCCCTAATACACTCCAGGAAATCCTCCTCCACAGTATTGCTACCAGTTTGGTTGGCCCAATCAATGTGTAGATTAAAGTCACCCATGATAACTGCTGTACCTTTATTGCATGCGTCCCTAATTTCTTGTTTGATGCTGTCCCCAACCTCACGACTACTGTTTGGTGGTCTGTACACAACTCCCACTAACAGTTTCTGCCCTTTGGTATTCCGCAGCTCTACCCATACAGATTCCACATCATCCAAGCTAAAGTCCTTCCTTACTATTGCGTTAATTTCCTTTTTAACCAGCAACACTACCCCACCTCCTTTTCGTTTCTGTCTATCCTTCCTGAATGTTGAATACCCCTGGATGTTGAGTTCCCAGCCTTGCTCACCTTGGAGCCATGTCCCCGGAATCCCATTTATATCATATTCGTCAATAGCTGCCTGCGCAGTTAATTCGTCCACCTTATTACAAATACTCCTCGCATTGAGGCACAGAGCCTTCAGGCTTGTCTTTTTAACACACTTTGCCCCTTTAGAATTTTGCTGTAATGTGGCCCTTTTTGATGTTTGCCTTGGGTTTCTCTGCCCTCCACTTTGCCATAGAAACCAGTGCAAATGCTCCTCCTGCTTGTTCAGCCATTGCTATAGTGACGCGAGAGATGGGCTAACATGCTGAATCGTTTCAAATTAACATTAATTGCATGTATAGATTGCCTCTTTCAGCTCACTTTGGGATTTTGGATTGTTTGTCGATGCATAACTGTGTAACTGAGTGACGTCCCTGAAGTGTGAATGCATTATTGTGCAGTTCCTTTGTATCACTCATTTCTGACACGTATTCTTTTCAAATAAGAATTTGCACATGACAAACCAAAAGCTGTTAATTAATTCTACCATAAAAACCTTGCAGAATGGCCATATAAATGATAACTTTATTCAACATAATTAAATGTGGGGTGGTAAATTTTGGTGGGAGGAATAAGGAGGCTACCTACTTGGAAAATAAGAATCTAAATGGAGTAGAGGTGCAAAGTGATCTAGGGGTACAGATTCACAAATGATTAAAAGTAGCAGCACAGGTTAAAAACGGCATAAAATGCAAATAAAGCACTGGGGCTCATTTCTAGAGAAACAGAATTAAAAAGCCGGGAAGTTTTGTTAAACGTATATAGAACCTTGTCTCTCTCATGATTTGAGACAGTGGGGTGGAAATGGCATTGGTGTTTTTATGCGTTTAAGTGATTGTTGTTGCTGTTGTTTTAAAATTGCCTGATGGATGAAAAGGTCAGGCTCAAAGGAATTTGTGACCTTCTCAGTACAAAAATCAATAAGAGGGAACATTGCCTGAGAGTGTAGTGCCCCTCTGGATGGTCACTCACTTCCCTCTTCCGACTAAGTCCCTGTCCTGTTCCCTCTTCCTGTGTGAACTCAGGTTCTTGCACGGAATCTGGACCCTTTGTCAGGACAGAAATGATATGGAAATGAATGACAACCTACCTGTGTCCATTCTCATTCTTGTTGAAGATGTTGGATCTTCTCCACTGTTTGGACATTCAGCCAGGGTGGTGACAGGCATTCCCAGATTCTGATGCTCTGTAATGGATATATTAATAGGGGGGGTTAGATGGAAATATTAAATGAGAAGGAGGACGTTGCCTTGTTAAACATGATATCAGTCCCTCCTCCCCCATCAGTACAACAGCAGTTAACTCTGGTATCCAGCATTTCCCGAGTGTTATGATCAACTCTCCACATCAGGTGAAATCCAGTGAGTCCCGCTGATCTCCACAACCCAGTTCCAGACGGGCTCCCGTCGACCGAGACTCTGCACTGGGAGCACCCATTGGTGAGATTTACTCACAGTGCAGGCCCAAACCAGCCTTATTCCTGAGATAGGGAATATTCTGCAGGGAAATGAGGAGTGGGTGATCATTGATGGATTCAACAATCTTTCACTCAGTTTTACATTGTCTGGCAGTATTGTATTATTTTTATTCCCAGATCTTCTTTAATATTTTTGATTTGTTCAGTTGTGATATGAAATTATGGCATTTTATGAATATTATATCTGGTCACATACACAATATATAGCTGTGTGTGATCCCTCTGGTCTCTATGGGCAGTGACGTTGTCCGTGTGTTCATGGAGATGTGACCTGGTTGCTGCTTCTATTTGATTATATTGACCGTATCTCTCATGGTGTCAGCACCTGACCAATGAGCACTGTAGGAAGTTTAAACTAACTTTAAACTAACATTGACTTCCACGTCGCCCCGCGGTTCGCGTCGCTGCGCGATTTAAACTAACTTTAAACTAACACTGACTTCCGCGTCGCCCCGCAGTTCGCATCGCCGTGCGATTTACTAACTTTAAACTAACACTGACTTCCGCGTCGCTCCGTGGTTCACGTCACCTCGCAATCGCGTCGGCCCGTGGTTCACGTTACCTCACAATCGCGTCGGCCTGCGGTTCACGTCGCTGCGCGTTCGCGTCGGCGCGCGGTTCACGTTACCTCGCAATCGCGTCGGCTCGCGGTTCACGTCGCTGCGTGTTTGCGTCGGCCCGCAGTTTACGTTACCTCGCAATCGCGTCGGCCCGCGGTTCACGTCGCTGCATGTTTTATCTCGCCCTATCTAGCCCTACCTTTCGTGTTGCCATGTGATTTAAATCCAATCAGTGCGTAGACGGGCCAAGTGATATACAAAGTCGGCGTCACACCTGACTTGGACACTTATCCTCTATGAACCTTATTTAATTCCCCATAAGCCTTACTTAATTCCCTGTGAGCCTAATTTAATTCCTTATGGGCCTTATTTAATTTATTTTAGTCTCCAGATTTCCCTATCCTTTCGCGTCACTGCACAGTTTAAATCCAATCAGTGCCTTGACGGGCCAAGTGATATACAAGGTCAACGTCACACCTGACTTGGACACTTATTTCCTAAATTTAGAAGGTATTCGCCAGATTGTTATGGATCTCATTCAGACACTACCTGAGAACCAGCAAGTGGCTAAACTTTCCTCAGACTTTTGAAACCGTGGGAAACTGGAGCAGTATTGAAATCATACTCACTCCAGTGGCCACTTTCACCTCGTGTCGTCCAAGGCTAGTCCGGCTCTTAATTCGCAAGTTTTCAGCAGTCGTCCGTTGAGATCCCACTTCTGACACCAAATGTTGATTTCTGAGTTCTTTTCTCTCAATCTGGTTCAGTGAAATTACTGAGTCGAATACCGATTGTGCTTTCAACAAAGCAGTCTTTAATCACCGGCCGGCGAGACTCATCAGTCAGAAGGTATACTCTCTCGATAGAGCGTACACACTTCCTACAGATAAGCGAAATTACATCGTAAAGCGATGACAGTTATACATTTTTGAAAATAGATAACAAGATACAATTAGATTGACATTCTAATTCAGCTTATCCCTTTTGATTCTTCCTTTCCTTTGTCCACTCATTAGCCGACATCTATATGGGCTGTTTTTACGAAAGCTCAGGCATTGCCTCTAAATGTTACAATTTTATTAGCGTGACTACTAACTGAAACCTTGCAATTCTGCTAATTGTGCTGATGTTGTATTTTCATTTATCCATATATCCATTTCATGTTAAAATTTATATTGGCAGGATTAGTAACTTAAAACCTTGAGTAAGCCTGTTAATTGTGCTGATGTTGTATTATTTGCAATCTGACATTCTCTTAGTTATTTTTCCATGGCTTATACATTTTCATATATCCAGTTCACTTTACTGTCTTTAATTCCATATATCCCGTTCACATTTCCACAAGGACATTTCCCACTGTTCCACTGATATTTCCACTAATGTAGAATGAATTGTGTACCTTCACAGTCAGGGGATACATAACATTGATTTGTTTCATTATCATTAGATGCCTTACAATCTCAAACCACCATCAATAAATAACTGGTAGATTTAGCTGCTGTTTTACAATCAAAATTCTCCACTTGTGTGTGCAGACACACGCTCACCCACTTTAACTGTGCGTGTCCTTTCCTTTCCCCACTCTGGAAATGCAAAAGTGATTCAGTCTCGCATCAGTAATTTCTCCAAACAATATTTTAAGTTATTCTCCGGCATTAATTTGTGACCAGTTAGAAAAAGGGCAGCAGGGTTTTGGATGAGTGCAAGTTTACGGAGACCGGCAAGGGGAACGTTGGAATAAGAACATAAGAAATAGAAATAGGGCATACGGCCCCTGCTGCCTGCTGCACCATTCAATAAGATCATGGCTGATCTGATCATGGGCTCAGCTCCACTTCCCCACCCGCTCCCTATAACACTTTATCGTTCAAGAAATTGTCTGTTTCTGTCTTAAATTTATTCAATGTCTCAGCTTCCACAGCTCTCTGCGGCAGCAAAGGCCACAGATTTACAACCCTCTGAAAGAAGAAATTTCTCCTCATCTCTGTTCTAAAGGGGCAGCCACCTTTTTTAAGATCATGCCCTCTTGTTCTAGTCTCAGCAATCAGTGGAAACATCCTCTCTGCATCCATCTTTTCAAGCCCCCTTGTAATCTTATAGGTTTCGATAAGATCACCTCTCAATCTTCTGAATTCCAATGAGTAGAGGCTCAACCTACTCAACCTTTCCTCATAAGTCAACTCCCTTATCCACCTAGTGAACCTTCTCTGAATTGCCTACAAAGCAAGTATATCCATTTGTAAATGTGGAAACCAAAACTGCACGCATTATTACAGGAATAGTCAACTCTTGAGGCAACAAAGGCATGGATAAGGGTTTCACAACAGATGGGTCACCTACTGTTGTTCCTCAGTCTGCAATCCCTGTTCACTTCCAGCTGCAGACCTTTATCACTTCATCATTTACCAGGGATCTAATGATGTGAAACAGAAAATGAGGTAAATATTGATAAAGTGATATGGATTGGGACTCTCTCTGACCTTTCTCCCCAGTTCCCCAGGACCAATTGTATCTGAGTCAATGGAACTCTTTCTGACCTTTCTCCCCAGTATATCCCCAGGACCAGTGTGTATCTGAGTCAATGGGACTCTCTGACCTTTCTCCCCAGTCTATCCCCAGGACCAATGTGTATCTGAGTCAATGGGACTCTCTCCGATCTTTCTCCTCAGTTCCCCAGGACCAATGTGTATCTGACTCGATGGGACTCTCTCTTACCTTTCTCCCCAGTCGATCTATGGAAGCTTGTGAATCAGTAGAGTTCGCTCTGTGTTTGGTGCTCTCTCAATCCTGCGCGGGATCACCTGTTGTTGTTCCTCAGTCTACAACCTCTGTTTACTTCCAGCTGTGGACCTTTCTCAATCTCTCCTTCATTCACCGACATATCTAAATATGGCAGAAAATGAGAACAATATTGACGGTGTGAAGTTGAGTGTGACATTAGGCCATTCCTTTTTATTCTTGGCTGAAGCCCATCCAGGACACACCCGCCCAGTCTCCACCTGTCTATCTGTCCCTCGGGTTTTACTTTCTCTCAGTGACACCTCAGGCAGAGTGGCAGCTGACAGACAATATATTCAGCTCAGACAACTTAGCAACTTCCCTGGAGCGTTGGCCAGCTTTAATGACACTGATGAACAAAAGGTTTCTCCCTCCCACTGACTGGGGCTCTGTCTGTGTCCGGAGAGACAACAACGAAGATCCAATTCGCTCTCAATTCCTGCCTGAGTATCCGCCACATCTGGAGAGGGACCGCCCACCGTGTGTGAGGTCACAGCCGCGCCCCTGTAACCCGGACAACCATCCTGTGTCTGCCCGTCACTCACACACCGGCCCCGCCCCTGCAACCCGGGCAACCATCCTGTCTCTGCCCGTCACTCACACACCGATCCCGCCCCTGTAACCCCGGCAACCATCCTGTGTCTGCCCGTCACTCACACACTGGCCGCGCCCCTGTAACCCAAGCTAACATCCTGTGTCTGCCCGTCAAATATACACCGGTCCCCCCCCCCCACGGGACACTGCCTGGGGCTCAGTACGGGGCCTCACACCGGGAAGTGTCGCCGTGTTGGTGAGTGAGAGAGCCCCAGAGGGAGGAGAAGCACTAGGCCATTAACCCGGACACTGAGCCCAGTTCCCCCGGTTTACCCACATTGTCCAACCGCTGTTTGCAGCAAACCGCGCTGCATCCGTGGACTTGGGGCCACACCGAGCATGCGCGATCGCTGCATAAATTAAAGACCCTGGCTGAGGTCTCCCGTCCTATTGGCTGCACGCAGGAGTGACAGCCCCTTGCACCAATCCCTGCTCCGCTCCACCACAGAGCCCCGCCCATCGCGCGGGGTCACGTGGATCCTGATTTGACCCTGCCGCAGTTGAACTGTCAGGCCGCGAGCGCGGCAGCGCGCGTTACATGGCCCCACCCACCGTGTGTGAGGTCAGGGCCCCGCCCACACAGCCCCTGAGCCCAGCAGCGGGAATGCTGCAATGTGACAGAATAAAGAGAGAAGGTGCTGGGAACAGTCAGCCTGAGAGCTCAGGCAGTGTGTGTGGGGGTGGAGAGAGAGAGAGAGAATGGACCTGAGGGAAGATCATTGTCATTGGCCTGACATTCAGGGCCACGGGGCTTTACCTGCTGCTGGGGGGCAGTGCAGCTGAAAGATTGACTGACAATATACAGCACTGTTTCCTGACACAACATGTTAATGCAGTACCTGGGGAAAACCAGTGATTGAATCTGGTGTTTAGTAGTGAGCCTGACCTGGAATCAGGCCTCCGTGTTGGGAACATCTGGGCAACACTGAACACATTATACCGTGCCAATTGGCCGGGAGAACCAAAGGGACTGAGATCCTGCGACTTGGACCGCATTTCAGGGCAAACTTCTCCAAACTGGCAGAGTACCTGCAACAGGTAAATTGGCCAACCCTCCTCGGTGGTGATGTGACCCATGTTAGATATAAATGGAAAGGTTTTAAGAACAAGATTAAAAATGTGGTAAACAAACGTAGCCAAAATCAAAAGAAGGAAATGTGGTAAGAAAACGCCAAGGTGGCCGACTGGCTCTGTACAAAGATGTAAACAGAAATGTTTCCATAAATTAAATAATTTAACACTCAAATAAATAGGGTGAATACAAGCAACAACGACAGAAAACGAAGGCTGGTATTCGATCAGCAAAAAGTCTCTCGGAATAAAAGGATTGTAGACAACTGGCATTCATGGGCAGAGCTTTTCCAGTTATGTCGAGAGTCCGAGAGCTATCAAAGACTGTATTGGGCCACTGAAGGGTGTTCAAGGACAGGTTACACAGGACTCACTGAGCATGGCGGAAATATTAATGTGTACTTTGCATTAGTATTCACCCTTTAACATCATGCTCAAATATTAGCATTTAATAATTCTAATTTTATCAGTAACATTAACATAGATAAGCATATTGTTACAGAAAACATTCAGAACTTAAAAAGAGATAGAGCAGCTGGGCCGGATGATATCCATCCGAGGGTCCTCCGGGAGATGGGACATGTGCTGTGTGAGGGTCCTCCGGGAGATGGCACATGTGCTTTGTGAGGGTCCTCTGGGAGATGGAACATATGCTGTGTGAGGGTCCACTGGGAGATGGGACATGTGCTTTGTGAGGGTCCTCCGGGAGATGGGACATGTGCTGTGTGATCCCCTCCGGGAGATGGGACATGTGCTGTGTGAGCGTCCTCCGGGAAATGGGACACGTGCTGTGTGAGGGTCCTCTGGGAGATGGGATATGTGCTGTGTAAGGGTCCTCCGGGAGATGGGACAAGTGCTGTTTGAGAGTCCTTCCGGGAGAGGGGACATGTTCTGTGTGAGGGTCCTCCGGGAGATGGGACATGTGTTGTGTGAGGGTCCTCCGGGAGATGGGACATGTGCTGTGTGAGGGTCCTCCAGGAGATGGGACATGTGCCATGTGAAGGTCCTCCGGGAGATCGGACATGTGCTATGTGAGGGCCCTGAGGGAGATGGGTCATATGCTGTGTGAGGGTCCTCCGGGAGAGGGAACATGTGCTGTGTGAGGGGTCTCCGGAAATTGGGACATGTTTGTGTGAGCCTCTCCGGGTGATGGGACATGTGCTGTTTGAGGATCCTCCGGGAGATGGGACATGTGCTGTGCGAGCCCCTCAGGGAGATGGGACATGTGCTGTGTGAGGGACCACCGGGAGATGGGACATGTGCTTTGTGAGGGTCCTCCAGGAGATGGGACATGTGCTGTGTGAGCGTCCTCTGGGAGATGGGACATGTGCTTTGTGAGCGACCTCTGGGAGATGGAACATATGCTTTGTGAGGGTTCTCTGGGAAATGGGACATGTGCTGTGTGAGGGTCCTCTGGGAGATGGGACATGTGCTGTGTGAGGGTCCTCCGGGAGATGGGACATGTGCTGTGTGAGGGTCCTCCGGGAGATGGGACATGTGCTTTGTGAGGGTCCTCTGGGAGATAGGACATGTGCTGTGTGAGGGTTCTCCGGGAGATGGGACAGGTGCTGTGTGAGGGTCTTCCGGGAGATGGGACATGTGCTGTGTGAGGGTCCTCCGGGAGATGGAACATGTGCTGTGTGAGGGTCCTCCGGGAGATAGGACATGTGCTGTGTGAGCCACTCCGGGAGCTGGGTCATGTGCTGTGTGAGTGTCCTCCGGGCAATGGGACATGTGCTGTGTGAGCGTCCTCCGGGAGATGGGACATGTGCTGTGATGGCCCCTCCGGGAGATGGGACATGTGCTGTGTGAGGGTCCTCCGGGAGATGGGACATGTGCTGTGTAATCCCCTCCGGTAGATGGGACTTGTGCTGTGTGAGGTTCCTCCGGGAGCTGGGACATGTGCTGTGAGAGGGTCCTCCGGGAGATGGGACATGGGCTTTGTGAGGGTCCTCCGGGAGATGGGACATGTGCTGTGTGAGCGTCCTCCGGGAGATGGGACATGTGCTGTTTGAGGGTCCTCCGGGAGATGGGACATGTGCTGTGCGAGCCCCTCCGGGATATGGGACATGTGCTGTGTGAAGGTCCTCCGGGAGATGGGACATGTGCTTTGTGAGGGTCCTCCAGGAGATGGGACATGTGCTGTGTGAGCGTCCTCCGGGAGATGGGACATGTGCTTTGTGAGGGACCTCTGGGAGATGGAACATATGCTGTGTGAGGGTACACCGGGAGATGGGACATGTGCTTTGTGAGGGTCCTCCGGGAGATGGGACATGTGCTGTGTGAGGGTCCTCCGAGAGATGGGACATGTGCTGTGTGAGGGTCCTCCGGGAGATGGGACATGTGCTTTGTGAGGGTTCTCTGGGAAATGGGACATGTGCTGTGTGAGGGTCCTCTGGGAGATGGGACATGTGCTGTGTGAGGGTCCTCCGGGAGATGGGACATGTGCTGTGTGAGGGTCCTCCGGGAGATGGGACATGTGCTTTGTGAGGGTCCTCTGGGAGATGGGACATGTGCTGTGTGAGGGTTCTCCGGGAGATGGGACAGGTGCTGTGTGAGGGTCCTCCGGGAGATGGGACATGTGCTGTGTGAGGGTCCTCCGGGAGATGGAACATGTGCTGTGTGAGGGTCCTCCGGGAGATAGGACATGTGCTGTGTGAGCCACTCCGGGAGCTGGGTCATGTGCTGTGTGAGTGTCCTCCGGGCAATGGGACATGTGCTGTGTGAGCGTCCTCCGGGAGATGGGACATGTGCTGTGATGGCCCCTCCGGGAGATGGGACATGTGCTGTGTGAGGGTCCTCCGGGAGATGGGACATGTGCTGTGTAATCCCCTCCGGTAGATGGGACTTGTGCTGTGTGAGGTTCCTCCGGGAGAGGGAACATGTGCTGTGTTAGGGTCCTCCGGAAGTTGGGACATGCTTGTGTGAGCCCCACCGGGAGATGGGACATGTGCTGTGTGAGCCCCTCCGGGAGATGGGACATGTGCTGTGTGAGGGTCCTCCGGGAGATGGGACATGGGCTTTGTGAGGGTCCTCCGGGAGATGGGACATGTGCTGTGTGAGCGTCCTCCGGGAGATGGGACATGTGCTGTTTGAGGGTCCTCCGGGAGATGGGACATGTGCTGTGCGAGCCCCTCCGGGATATGGGACATGTGCTGTGTGAAGGTCCTCCGGGAGATGGGACACATGCTGTGCGAGGGTGCTCCGGGAGATGGGACATGTGCTGTGTGAGGGACCACCTGGAGATGGGACATGTGCTTTGTGAATGTCCTCTGGGAGATGGGACATGTGCTGTGTGAGGGTACTCCGGGAGATAGGACATGTGCTGTGCGAGCCACTCCGGGAGATGGGACATGTGCTGTGTGAGGGACCACCGGGAGATGGGACATGTGCTTTGTGAGGATCCTCCGGGAGATGGAACATGTGCTGTGTGAGGGTCCTCCGGGAGATGGCACAAGTGCTGTGTTAGGATCCTCCGGGAGATGGGACATGTGCTTTGTGAGGGTCCACCGGGAGATGGGACATGTGCTTTGTGAGGGTCCTCCGGGAGATGGGACATGTGCTGTGTGAGGGTCCTCCGGGAGATGGGACATGTGCTGTGTGAGTGTCATCCGGGAGATGGGACATGTGCTTTGTGAGGGTCCTCTGGGAGATGAGATATGTGCAGTGTGAGGGTCCTGTGGGAGATGGGACATGTGCTGTTTGAGGGTCCTCCGGGAGATGGGACATGTGCTGTGTGAGGGTCCTGCGGCAGATAGGACATGTGCTGTGTGATGTGCTGTGTGAGTGTCCTCCGGGCAATGGGATATGTGCTGTGTGATGGTCCTCCGGGAGATGAGACATGTGCTTTGCGAGCCCCTCCTGGAGATGGGACATGTGCTGTGTGAGGGACCACCGGGAGATGGGAAATGTGTATTGTGAGTGTCCTCCGGGAGATGGGACATGTGCTGTGAGAGGGTCCTCCGGGAGATGGGTCATGTGCTTTGCGAGCCCCTCCTGGAGATGGGACATGTGCTGTGTGAGGGACCACCAGGAGATGGGAAATGTGCATTGTGAGTGTCCTCCGGGAGATGGGACTTGTGCTGTGTGAGGGTCCTCCGGGAGAGGGGACATGTTCTGTGTGAGGGTCCTCCGGGAGATGGGACATGTGTTGTGTGAGGATTCTCCGGGAGATGGGACATGTGCTGTGTGAGGATCCTCCAGGAGATGGGACATGTGCTTTGTGAGGGTCCTCTGGGAGATGGGACATGTGCTGTGTGAGGGTCCTCCGGGAGATGGGACATGTGCTGTGTGAGGATCCTCCAGGAGATGGGACATGTGCTTTGTGAGGGTCCTCTGGGAGATGGGACATGTGCTGTGTGAGGGTCCTCCGGGAGATAGGACATGTGCTGTGTGAGGATCCTCCGGCAGATGGGACATGTGCTGTGTAAGTGTCCTACGGGAGAGGGGACATGTGCTGTGTGAGGGTCCTCTGGGAGATGGGACATGTGCTGTGTGAGGGACCACCAGGAGATGGGACATGTGCTTTGTGAGGGTCCTCCGGGAGATAGGACATGTGCTGTGTGAGCCACTCCGGGAGCTGGGTCATGTGCTGTGTGAGTGTCCTCCGGGCAATGGGACATGTGCTGTGTGAGCGTCCTCCGGGAGATGGGACATGTGCTGTGATGGCCCCTCCGGGAGATGGGACATGTGCTGTGTGAGGGTCCTCCGGGAGATGGGACATATGCTGTGTCATCCCCTCCGGTAGATGGGACTTGTGCTGTGTGAGGTTCCTCCGGGAGAGGGAACATGTGCTGTGTTAGGGTCCTCCGGAAGTTGGGACATGCTTGTGTGAGCCCCACCGGGAGATGGGACATGTGCTGTGTGAGCCCCTCCGGGAGATGGGACATGTGCTGTGTGAGGGTCCTCCGGGAGATGGGACATGGGCTTTGTGAGGGTCCTCCGGGAGATGGGACATGTGCTGTGTGAGCGTCCTCCGGGAGATGGGACATGTGCTGTTTGAGGGTCCTCCGGGAGATGGGACATGTGCTGTGCGAGCCCCTCCGGGATATGGGACATGTGCTGTGTGAAGGTCCTCCGGGAGATGGGACACATGCTGTGCGAGGGTGCTCCGGGAGATGGGACATGTGCTGTGTGAGGGACCACCTGGAGATGGGACATGTGCTTTGTGAATGTCCTCTGGGAGATGGGACATGTGCTGTGTGAGGGTACTCCGGGAGATAGGACATGTGCTGTGCGAGCCACTCCGGGAGATGGGACATGTGCTGTGTGAGGGACCACCGGGAGATGGGACATGTGCTTTGTGAGGATCCTCCGGGAGA
Source organism: Pristiophorus japonicus (assembly GCF_044704955.1). Taxonomy (NCBI): domain Eukaryota; kingdom Metazoa; phylum Chordata; class Chondrichthyes; family Pristiophoridae; genus Pristiophorus; species Pristiophorus japonicus. Next base: position 178,980,181 of record NC_091985.1, on the reverse strand, counting down.
TGGAACATGTGCTGTGTGAGGGTCCTCCGGGAGATGGCACATGTGCTGTGTTAGGATCCTCCGGGAGATGGGACATGTGCTTTGTGAGGGTCCACCGGGAGATGGGACATGTGCTTTGTGAGGGTCCTCCGGGAGATGGGACATGTGCTGTGTGAGGGTCCTCCGGGAGATGGGACATGTGCTGTGTGAGGGTCATCCGGGAGATGGGACATGTGCTTTGTGAGGGTCCTCTGGGAGATGGGATATGTGCAGTGTGAGGGTCCTGTGGGAGATGGGACATGTGCTGTTTGAGGGTCCTCCGGGAGATGGGACATGTGCTGTGTGAGGGTCCTGCGGCAGATAGGACATGTGCTGTGTTATGTGCTGTGTGAGTGTCCTCCGGGCAATGGAATATGTGCTGTGTGATGGTCCTCCGGGAGATGGGACATGTGCTTTGCGAGCCCCTCCTGGAGATGGGACATGTGCTGTGTGAGGGACCACCGGGAGGTGGGAAATGTGTATTGTGAGTGTCCTCCGGGAGATGGGACATGTGCTGTGAGAGAGTCCTCCGGGAGATGGGTCATGTGCTTTGCGAGCCCCTCCTGGAGATGGGACATGTGCTGTGTGAGGGACCACCAGGAGATGGGAAATGTGCATTGTGAGTGTCCTCCGGGAGATGGGACTTGTGCTGTGTGAGGGTCCTCCGGGAGAGGGGACATGTTCTGTGTGAGGGTCCTCCGGGAGATGGGACATGTGTTGTGTGAGGATTCTCCGGGAGATGGGACATGTGCTGTGTGAGGGACCACCGGGAGATGGGACATGTGCTTTGTGAGGATCCTCCGGGAGATGGAACATGTGCTGTGTGAGGGTCCTCCGGGAGATGGCACAAGTGCTGTGTTAGGATCCTCCGGGAGATGGGACATGTGCTTTGTGAGGGTCCACCGGGAGATGGGACATGTGCTTTGTGAGGGTCCTCCGGGAGATGGGACATGTGCTGTGTGAGGGTCCTCCGGGAGATGGGACATGTGCTGTGTGAGTGTCATCCGGGAGATGGGACATGTGCTGTGCGAGCCCCTCCGGGATATGGGACATGTGCTGTGTGAAGGTCCTCCGGGAGATGGGACACATGCTGTGCGAGGGTGCTCCGGGAGATGGGACATGTGCTGTGTGAGGGACCACCTGGAGATGGGACATGTGCTTTGTGAATGTCCTCTGGGAGATGGGACATGTGCTGTGTGAGGGTACTCCGGGAGATAGGACATGTGCTGTGCGAGCCACTCCGGGAGATGGGACATGTGCTGTGTGAGGGACCACCGGGAGATGGGACATGTGCTTTGTGAGGATCCTCCGGGAGATGGAACATGTGCTGTGTGAGGGTCCTCCGGGAGATGGCACATGTGCTGTGTTAGGATCCTCCGGGAGATGGGACATGTGCTTTGTGAGGGTCCACCGGGAGATGGGACATGTGCTTTGTGAGGGTCCTCCGGGAGATGGGACATGTGCTGTGTGAGGGTCCTCCGGGAGATGGGACATGTGCTGTGTGAGGGTCATCCGGGAGATGGGACATGTGCTTTGTGAGGGTCCTCTGGGAGATGGGATATGTGCAGTGTGAGGGTCCTGTGGGAGATGGGACATGTGCTGTTTGAGGGTCCTCCGGGAGATGGGACATGTGCTGTGTGAGGGTCCTGCGGCAGATAGGACATGTGCTGTGTTATGTGCTGTGTGAGTGTCCTCCGGGCAATGGAATATGTGCTGTGTGATGGTCCTCCGGGAGATGGGACATGTGCTTTGCGAGCCCCTCCTGGAGATGGGACATGTGCTGTGTGAGGGACCACCGGGAGGTGGGAAATGTGTATTGTGAGTGTCCTCCGGGAGATGGGACATGTGCTGTGAGAGAGTCCTCCGGGAGATGGGTCATGTGCTTTGCGAGCCCCTCCTGGAGATGGGACATGTGCTGTGTGAGGGACCACCAGGAGATGGGAAATGTGCATTGTGAGTGTCCTCCGGGAGATGGGACTTGTGCTGTGTGAGGGTCCTCCGGGAGAGGGGACATGTTCTGTGTGAGGGTCCTCCGGGAGATGGGACATGTGTTGTGTGAGGATTCTCCGGGAGATGGGACATGTGCTGTGTGAGGGACCACCGGGAGATGGGACATGTGCTTTGTGAGGATCCTCCGGGAGATGGAACATGTGCTGTGTGAGGGTCCTCCGGGAGATGGCACAAGTGCTGTGTTAGGATCCTCCGGGAGATGGGACATGTGCTTTGTGAGGGTCCACCGGGAGATGGGACATGTGCTTTGTGAGGGTCCTCCGGGAGATGGGACATGTGCTGTGTGAGGGTCCTCCGGGAGATGGGACATGTGCTGTGTGAGTGTCATCCGGGAGATGGGACATGTGCTTTGTGAGGGTCCTCTGGGAGATGGGATATGTGCAGTGTGAGGGTCCTGTGGGAGATGGGACATGTGCTGTTTGAGGGTCCTCCGGGAGATGGGACATGTGCTGTGTGAGGGTCCTGCGGCAGATAGGACATGTGCTGTGTGATGTGCTGTGTGAGTGTCCTCCGGGCAATGGGATATGTGCTGTGTGATGGTCCTCCGGGAGATGGGACATGTGCTTTGCGAGCCCCTCCTGGAGATGGGACATGTGCTGTGTGAGGGACCACCGGGAGATGGGAAATGTGTATTGTGAGTGTCCTCCGGGAGATGGGACATGTGCTGTGTGAGGGACCACCAGGAGATGGGAAATGTGCATTGTGAGTGTCCTCTGGGAGATGGGACTTGTGCTGTGTGAGGGTCCTCCGGGAGAGGGGACATGTTCTGTGTGAGGGTCCTCCGGGAGATGGGACATGTGTTGTGTGAGGATTCTCCGGGAGATGGGACATGTGCTGTGTGAGGATCCTCCAGGAGATGGGACATGTGCTTTGTGAGGGTCCTCTGGGAAATGGGACATGTGCTGTGTGAGGGTCCTCCGGGAGATGGGACATGTGCTGTGTGAGGATCCTCCAGGAGATGGGACATGTGCTTTGTGAGGGTCCTCTGGGAGATGGGACATGTGCTGTGTGAGGGTCCTCCGGGAGATAGGACATGTGCTGTGTGAGGATCCTCCGGCAGATGGGACATGTGCTGTGTAAGTGTCCTACGGGAGAGGGGACATGTGCTGTGTGAGGGTCCTCTGGGAGATGGGACATGTGCTGTGTGAGGGACCACCAGGAGATGGGACATGTGCTTTGTGAGGGTCCTCCGGGAGATAGGACATGTGCTGTGTGAGCCACTCCGGGAGCTGGGTCATGTGCTGTGTGAGTGTCCTCCGGGCAATGGGACATGTGCTGTGTGAGCGTCCTCCGGGAGATGGGACATGTGCTGTGATGGCCCCTCCGGGAGATGGGACATGTGCTGTGTGAGGGTCCTCCGGGAGATGGGACATGTGCTGTGTAATCCCCTCCGGTAGATGGGACTTGTGCTGTGTGAGGTTCCTCCGGGAGAGGGAACATGTGCTGTGTTAGGGTCCTCCGGAAGTTGGGACATGCTTGTGTGAGCCCCACCGGGAGATGGGACATGTGCTGTGTGAGCCCCTCCGGGAGATGGGACATGTGCTGTGTGAGGGTCCTCCGGGAGATGGGACATGGGCTTTGTGAGGGTCCTCCGGGAGATGGGACATGTGCTGTGTGAGCGTCCTCCGGGAGATGGGACATGTGCTGTTTGAGGGTCCTCCGGGAGATGGGACATGTGCTGTGCGAGCCCCTCCGGGATATGGGACATGTGCTGTGTGAAGGTCCTCCGGGAGATGGGACACATGCTGTGCGAGGGTGCTCCGGGAGATGGGACATGTGCTGTGTGAGGGACCACCTGGAGATGGGACATGTGCTTTGTGAATGTCCTCTGGGAGATGGGACATGTGCTGTGTGAGGGTACTCCGGGAGATAGGACATGTGCTGTGCGAGCCACTCCGGGAGATGGGACATGTGCTGTGTGAGGGACCACCGGGAGATGGGACATGTGCTTTGTGAGGATCCTCCGGGAGATGGAACATGTGCTGTGTGAGGGTCCTCCGGGAGATGGCACATGTGCTGTGTTAGGATCCTCCGGGAGATGGGACATGTGCTTTGTGAGGGTCCACCGGGAGATGGGACATGTGCTTTGTGAGGGTCCTCCGGGAGATGGGACATGTGCTGTGTGAGGGTCCTCCGGGAGATGGGACATGTGCTGTGTGAGGGTCATCCGGGAGATGGGACATGTGCTTTGTGAGGGTCCTCTGGGAGATGGGATATGTGCAGTGTGAGGGTCCTGTGGGAGATGGGACATGTGCTGTTTCAGGGTCCTCCGGGAGATGGGACATGTGCTGTGTGAGGGTCCTGCGGCAGATAGGACATGTGCTGTGTGATGTGCTGTGTGAGTGTCCTCCGGGCAATGGGATATGTGCTGTGTGATGGTCCTCCGGGAGATGGGACATGTGCTTTGCGAGCCCCTCCTGGAGATGGGACATGTGCTGTGTGAGGGACCACCGGGAGATGGGAAATGTGTATTGTGAGTGTCCTCCGGGAGATGGGACATGTGCTGTGAGAGAGTCCTCCGGGAGATGGGTCATGTGCTTTGCGAGCCCCTCCTGGAGATGGGACATGTGCTGTGTGAGGGACCACCAGCAGATGGGAAATGTGCATTGTGAGTGTCCTCCGGGAGATGGGACTTGTGCTGTGTGAGGGTCCTCCGGGAGAGGGGACATGTTCTGTGTGAGGGTCCTCCGGGAGATGGGACATGTGTTGTGTGAGGATTCTCCGGGAGATGGGACATGTGCTGTGTGAGGATCCTCCAGGAGATGGGACATGTGCTTTGTGAGGGTCCTCTGGGAGATGGGACATGTGCTGTGTGAGGGTCCTCCGGGAGATGGGACATGTGCTGTGTGAGGATCCTCCAGGAGATGGGACATGTGCTTTGTGAGGGTCCTCTGGGAGATGGGACATGTGCTGTGTGAGGGTCCTCCGGGAGATAGGACAGGTGCTGTGTGAGGATCCTCCGGCAGATGGGACATGTGCTGTGTAAGTGTCCTACGGGAGAGGGGACATGTGCTGTGTGAGGGTCCTCTGGGAGATGGGACATGTGCTGTGTGAGGGACCACCAGGAGATGGGACATGTGCTTTGTGAGGGTCCTCCGGGAGATGGGACATGTGCTGTGTGAGAGTCCTCCGGGAGATGGGACATGTGCTGTGTTAGGATCCTCCGGGAGATGGGACATGTGCTTTGTGAGGGTCCTCTGGGAGATGGGACATGTGCTGTGTGAGGGTCATCCGGGAGAGGGGACATGTTCTGTGTGAGGGTCCTCTGGGAGATGGGACATGTGCTGTGTGAGGGTCATCCGGGAGAGGGGACATGTTCTGTGTGAGGGTCCTCTGGGAGATGGGACATGTGCTTTGTGAGGGTACTCCGGGAGATGGGACATGTGCTGTGTGAGAGTCCTCCGGGAGATGGGACATGTGCTGTGTGAGGGTCTTCCGGGAGATGGGACATGTGCTGTGTGAGGGTCCTCCGGGAGATGGGACATGTGCTTTGTGACGGTCCTCTAGGAGATGGGACATGTCCTGTGTGAGGGTCCTACGGGAGATGGGACATGTGCTCTGTGAGGGCCCTCAGTGAGATAGGACATGTGCTGTGTGAGCCACTCCGGGAGCTGGGTCATGTGCTGTGTGAGTGTCCTCCGGGCAATGGGACATGTGCTGTGTGAGGGTCCTCCGGGAGATGGGACATGTGCTGTGTGAGGGTTCTCCGGGAGATGGGACATGTGCTGTGTGAGAGTCCTCCGGGAGATGGGACATGTGCTGTGTGAGGGTTCTCCGGGAGATGGGACATGTGCTGTGTGAGGGTCCTCCGGGAGATGGGACATGTGCTTTGTGAGGGACCCCCTGGAGATGGGACATGTGCTTTGTGAGGGTCCTCTGGGAGATGGGACATGTGCTCTGTGAGGGCCCTCAGTGAGATAGGACATGTGCTGTGTGAGGGTCCTCCGGGAGATGGGACATGTGCTTTGTGAGGGTCCTCTGGGAGATGGGACATGTGCTGTGTGAGGGTTCTCCGGGAGATGGGACAGGTGCTGTGTGAGGGTCCTCCGGGAGATGGGACATGTGCTGTGTGAGGGTCCTCCGGGAGATGGAACATGTGCTGTGTGAGGGTCCTCCGGGAGATAGGACATGTGCTGTGTGAGCCACTCCGGGAGCTGGGTCATGTGCTGTGTGAGTGTCCTCCGGGCAATGGGACATGTGCTGTGTGAGGGTCCTCCGGGCAATGGGATATGTGCTGTGTGATGGTCCCCCGGGAGATGGGACATGTGCTTTGCGAGCCCCTCCTGGAGATGGGACATGTGCTGTGTGAGGGACCACCGGGAGATGGGAAATGTGCATTGTGAGTGTCCTCCGGGAGATGGGACATGTGCTGTGAGAGGGTCCTCCGGGAGATGGGTCATGTGCTTTGCGAGCCCCTCCTGGAGATGGGACATGTGCTGTGTGAGAGACCACCGGGAGATGGGAAATGTGCATTGTGAGTGTCCTCCGGGAGATGGGACATGTGCTGTGAGAGGGTCCTCCGGGAGATGGGATATGTGCTTTGTGACGGTCCTCTAGGAGATGGGACACGTGCTGTGTGAGGGTCCTCTGGGAGATGGGATATGTGCAGTGTGAGGGTCCTACGGGAGATGCGACATGTGCTTTGTGACGGTCCTCTAGGAGATGGGATATGTGCTGTGTGAGGGTCCTCCGGGAGATGGGACATGTGCAGTGTGAGGGTCCTCCGGGAGATGGGACATGTGCTTTGTGAGGGTCCTCTGGGAGATGGGATATGTGCAGTGTGAGGGTCCTCCGGCAGATAGGACATGTGCTGTGTGATGTGCTGTGTGAGTGTCCTCCGGGCAATGGGATATTTGCTGTGTGATGGTCCTCCGGGAGATGGGACATGTGCTTTGCGAGCCCCTCCTGGAGATGGGACATGTGCTGTGTGAGGGTCCTCCGGGAGATGGGATATGTGCTTTGTGAGGGTCCTCTGGGAAATGGGACACATGCTGTGTGAGGGTTCTCCGGGAGATGGGACATGTGCTGTGTGAGGGTCCTCCGGGAGATGGGACATGTTCTGTGTGAGGGTCCTCCGGGAGATGGGACATGTGCTTTGTGACGGTCCTCTAGGAGATGGGACATGTGCTGTGTGAGGGTCCTACGGGAGATGGGACATGTGCTGTGTGAGGGTTCTCCGGGAGATGGGACATGTGCTGTGTGAGGGTCATCCGGGAGATGGAACATGTGCTTTGTGAGGGTCCTCTGGGAGATGGGATATGTGCAGTGTGAGGGTCCTCTGGGAGATGGGACATGTGCTGTTTGAGGGTCCTCCGGGAGATGGGACATGTGCTGTGTGAGGGTCCTCCGGCAGATAGGACATGTGCTGTGTGATGTGCTGTGTGAGTGTCCTCCGGGCAATGGGATATGTGCTGTGTGATGGTCCTCCGGGAGATGGGACATGTGCTTTGCGAGCCCCTCCTGGAGATGGGACATGTGCTGTGTGAGGGACCACCGGGAGATGGGAAATGTGCATTGTGTGTGTGCTCCGGGAGATGGGACATGTGCTGTGAGAGGGTCCTCCGGGAGATGGGTCATGTGCTTTGCGAGCCCCTCCTGGAGATGGGACATGTGCTGTGTGAGTGACCACCGGGAGATGGGAAATGTGCATTGTGAGTGTCCTCCGGGAGATGGGACATGTGCTGTGAGAGGGTCCTCCGGGAGATGGCACTTGTGCTGTGTGAGGGTACTCCGGGAGAGGGGACATGTTCTGTGTGAGGGTCCTCCGGGAGATGGGACATGTGTTGTGTGAGGATTCTCCGGGAGATGGGACATGTGCTGTGTGAGGATCGTCCAGGAGATGGGACATGTGCTTTGTGAGGGTCCTCTGGGAGATGGGACATGTGCTGTGTGAGGGTCCTCCGGGAGAGGGGACATGTGCTGTGTGAGGGTCCTCCGGGAGATGGGACATGTGCTGTGTGAGGATCCTCCGGCAGATGGGATATGTGCTGTGTAAGTGTCCTACGGGAGAGGGGACATGTGCTGTGTGAGGGTCCTCCGGGAGATGGGACATGTTCTGTGTGAGGGTCCTCCGGGAGATGGGACATGTGCTTTGTGACGGTCCTCTAGGAGATGGGACATGTGCTGTGTGAGGGTCCTACGGGAGATGGGACATGTGCTGTGTGAGGGTTCTCCGGGAGATGGGACATGTGCTGTGTGAGGGTCATCCGGGAGATGGAACATGTGCTTTGTGAGGGTCCTCTGGGAGATGGGATATGTGCAGTGTGAGGGTCCTCTGGGAGATGGGACATGTGCTGTTTGAGGGTCCTCCGGGAGATGGGACATGTGCTTTGCGAGCCCCTCCTGGAGATGGGACATGTGCTGTGTGAGGGACCACCGGGAGATGGGAAATGTGCATTGTGTGTGTCCTCCGGGAGATGGGACATGTGCTGTGAGAGGGTCCTCCGGGAGATGGGTCATGTGCTTTGCGAGCCCCTCCTGGAGATGGGACATGTGCTGTGTGAGGGACCACCGGGAGATGGGAAATGTGCATTGTGAGTGTCCTCCGGGAGATGGGACATGTGCTGTGAGAGGGTCCTCCGGGAGATGGCACTTGTGCTGTGTGAGGGTACTCCGGGAGAGGGGACATGTTCTGTGTGAGGGTCCTCCGGGAGATGGGACATGTGTTGTGTGAGGATTCTCCGGGAGATGGGACATGTGCTGTGTGAGGATCGTCCAGGAGATGGGACATGTGCTTTGTGAGGGTCCTCTGGGAGATGGGACATGTGCTGTGTGAGGGTCCTCCGGGAGAGGGGACATGTGCTGTGTGAGGGTCCTCCGGGAGATGGGACATGTGCTGTGTGAGGATCCTCCGGCAGATGGGATATGTGCTGTGTAAGTGTCCTACGGGAGAGGGGACATGTGCTGTGTGAGGGTCCCCTGGGAGATGGGACATGTGCTGTGTGAGGGTACTCCGGGAGATGGGACATGTGCTGTGTGAGGGACCACCAGGAGATGGGACATGTGCTTTGTGAGAGTCCTCCGGGAGATGGGACATGTGCTGTGTTAGGATCCTCCGGGAGATGGGACATGTGCTTTGTGGGGGTCCTCTGGGAGATGGGACATGTGCTGTGTGAGGGTCATCTGGGAGATGGGACATGTGCTGTGTGAGTCCCTCCTGGAGATGGGACATGGGCTGTGTGAGGGACCACCGGGAGATGGGAAATGTGCATTGTGAGTGTCCTCCGGGAGATGGGTCATGTGCTGTGTGAGGATTCTCCGGGAGATGGACATGTGCTGTGTGAGGATCCTCCAGGAGATGGGACATGTGCTTTGTGAGGGACCACCAGGAGATGGGACATGTGCTTTGTGAGGGTCCTCCGGGAGATGGGACATGTGCTGTGTGAGAGTCCTCCGGGAGATGGGACATGTGCTGTGTTAGGATCCTCCGGGAGATGGGACATGTGCTTTGTGAGGGTCCTCTGGGAGATGGGACATGTGCTGTGTGAGGGTCATCCGGGAGATGGGATATGTGCTTTGTGAGGGTCCTCTGGGAAATGGGACACATGCTTTGTGAGGGTTCTCCGGGAGATGGGATATCTGCTGTGTGAGGGTCCTCCGGGAGATGGGACATGTGCTGTGTGAGTGTCCTCCGGGAGAGGGACATGTTCTGTGTGAGGGTCCTCCGGGAGATGGGACATGTGCTTTGTGAGGGTCCTCCAGGAGATGGGACATGTGCTGTGTGAGAGTCCTCCGGGAGATGGGACATGTGCTGTGTTAGGATCCTCCGGGAGATGGGACATGTGCTTTGTGAGGGTCCTCTGGGAGATGGGACATGTGCTGTGTGAGGGTCATCCGGGAGATGGGACATGTGCTGTGTGAGGGTCCTCCGGGAGATGGGATATGTGCTTTGTGAGGGTCCTCTGGGAAATGGGACACATGCTGTGTGAGGGTTCTCCGGGAGATGGGACACGTGCTGTGTGAGGGTCCTCCGGGAGATGGGACATGTGCTTTGTGACGGTCCTCTAGGAGATGGGACATGTGCTGTGTGAGGGTCCTACGGGAGATGGGACATGTGCTGTGTGAGTGTTCTCCGGGAGATGGGACATGTGCTGTGTGAGGGTCCTCTGGGAGATGGGACATGTGCTTTGTGAGGGACCCCCTGGAGATGGGACATGTGCTTTGTGAGGGTCCTCTGCGAGATGGGACATGTGCTGTGTGAGGGTCCTCCGGGAGATGGAACATGTGCTGTGTGAGGGTCCTCCGGGAGATAGGACATGTGCTGTGTGAGCCACTCCGGGAGCTGGGTCATGTGCTGTGTGAGTCTCCTCCGGGCAATGGGACATGTGCTGTGTGAGGGTCCTCCGGGCAATGGGATATGTGCTGTGTGATGGTCCTCCGGGAGATGGGACATGTGCTTTGCGAGCCCCTCCTGGAGATGGGACATGTGCTGTGTGATGGACCACCGGGAGATGGGAAATGTGCATTGTGAGTGTCCTCCGGGAGATGGGACATGTGCTGTGAGAGGGTCCTCCGGGAGATGGGTCATGTGCTTTGCGAGCCCCTCCTGGAGATGGGACATGTGCTGTGTGAGGGACCACCGGGAGATGGGAAATGTGCATTGTGAGTGTCCTCCGGGAGATGGGACATGTGCTGTGAGAGGGTCCTCCGGGAGATGGGTCATGTGCTGTGTGAGTGTCCTCCAGGAGATGGGACTTGTGCTGTGTGAGGGTCCTCCGGGAGAGGGGACATGTTCTGTGTGAGGGTCCTCCGGGAGATGGGACATGTGTTGTGTGAGGATTCTCCGGGAGATGGGACATGTGCTGTGTGAGGATCCTCCAGGAGATGGGACATGTGCTTTGTGAGGGTCCTCTGGGAGATGGGACATGTGCTGTGTGAGGGTCCTCCGGGAGATAGGACATGTGCTGTGTGAGGATCCTCCGGCAGATGGGATATGTGCTGTGTAAGTGTCCTACGGGAGAGGGGACATGTGCTGTGTGAGGGTCCTCTGGGAGATGGGACATGTGCTGTGTGAGGGTACTCCGGGAGATGGGACATGTGCTGTGTGAGGGACCACCAGGAGATGGGACATGTGCTTTGTGAGGGTCCTCCGGGAGATGGGACATGTGCTGTGTGAGAGTCCTCCGGGAGATGGGACATGTGCTGTGTTAGGATCCTCCGGGAGATGGGACATGTGCTTTGTGAGGGTCCTCTGGGAGATGGGACATGTGCTGTGTGAGGGTCATCCGGGAGATGGGACATGTGCTGTGTGAGGGTCCTCCGGGAGATGGGATATGTGCTTTGTGAGGATCCTCTGGGAAATGGGACACATGCTATGTGAGGGTTCTCCGGGAGATGGGATATGTGCTGTGTGAGGGTCCTCCGGGAGATGGGACATGTACTGTGTGAGTGTCCTCCGGGAGAGGGGACATGTTCTGTGTGAGGGTCCTCCGGGAGATGGAACATGTGCTTTGTGAGGGTCCTCCGGGAGATGGGACATGTGCTGTGTGAGAGTCCTCCGGGAGATGGGACATGTGCTGTGTTAGGATCCTCTGGGAGATGGGACATGTGCTTTGTGAGGGTCCACTGGGAGATGGGACATGTGCTGTGTGAGGGTCATCCGGGAGATGGGACATGTGCTGTGTGAGGGTCCTCCGGGAGATGGGATATGTGCTTTGTGAGGGTCCTCTGGGAAATGGGACACATGCTGTGTGAGGGTTCTCCGGGAGATGGGACATGTGCTGTGTGAGGGTCCTCCGGGAGATGGGACATGTGCTGTGTGAGGGTCCTCCGGGAGATGGGACATGTGCTTTGTGACGGTCCTCTAGGAGATGGGACATGTGCTGTGTGAGGGTCCTATGGGAGATGGGACATGTGCTGTGTGAGGGTTCTCCGAGAGATGGGACATGTGCTGTGTGAGGGTCCTCCGGGAGATGGGACATGTGTTTTGTGAGGGACCCCCTGGAGATGGGACATGTGCTTTGTGAGGGTCCTCTGGGAGATGGGACATGTGCTCTGTGAGGGCCCTCAGTGAGATAGGACATGTGCTGTGTGAGGGTCCTCCGGGAGATGGGACATGTGCTTTGTGAGGGTCCTCTGGGAGATGGGACATGTGCTGTGTGAGGGTTCTCCGGGAGATGGGACAGGTGCTGTGTGAGGGTCCTCCGGGAGATGGGACATGTGCTGTGTGAGGGTCCTCCGGGAGATGGAACATGTGCTGTGTGAGGGTCCTCCGGGAGATAGGACATGTGCTGTGTGAGTCACTCCGGGAGCTGGGTCATGTGCTGTGTGAGTGTCCTCCGGGCAATGGAACATGTGCTGTGTGAGCGTCCTCCGGGAGATGGGACATGTGCTGTGATGGCCCCTCCGGGAGATGGGACATGTTCTGTGTGAGGGTCCTCCGGGAGATGGGACACATGCTGTACGAGGGTGCTCCGGGAGATGGGACATGTGCTGTGTGAGGGACCACCTGGAGATGGGACATGTGCTTTGTGAATGTCCTCTGGGAGATGGGACATGTGCTGTGTGAGGGTACTCCTGGAGATAGGACATGTGCTGTGCGAGCCACTCCGGGAGAGGGGACATGTGCAGTTTGAGGGTACTCCGGGAGATGGGACATGTGCTGTGTGAGGGACCACCGGGAGATGGGACATGTGCTTTGTGAGGATCCTCCGGGAGATGGAACATGTGCTGTGTGACAGTCCTCCGGGAGATGGCACATGTGCTGTGTTAGGATCCTCCGGGAGATGGGACAAGTGCTTTGTGAGAGTCCTCTGGGAGATGGGACATATGCTGTGTGAGGGTCCACCGGGAGATGGGACATGTGCTTTGTGAGGGTCCTCCGGGAGATGGGACATGTGCTGTGTGAGGGTCCTCCGGGAGATGGGACATGTGCTGTGTGAGGGTCATCCGGGAGATGGGACATGTGCTTTGCGAAGATCCTCTGGGAGATGGGATATGTGCAGTGTGAGGGTCCTCTGGGAGATGGGACATGTGCTGTTTGAGGGTCCTCCGGGAGATGGGATATGTGCTGTGTGAGGGTCCTCCGGCAGATAGGACATGTGCTGTGTGATGTGCTGTGTGAGTGTCCTCCGGGCAATGGGATATGTGCTATGTGATGGTCCTCCGGGAGATGGGACATGTGCTTTGCGAGCCCCTCCTGGAGATGAGACATGTGCTGTGTGAGGGACCACCGGGAGATGGGAAATGTGCATTGTGAGTGTCCTCCGGGAGATGGGACATGTGCTTTGCGAGCCCCTCCGGGAGATGGGACTTGTGCTGTGTGAGGGTCCTCCGGGAGAGGGGACATGTTCTGTGTGAGGGTCCTCCGGGAGATGGGACATGTGTTGTGTGAGGATTCTCCGGGAGATGGGACATGTGCTGTGTGAGGATCCTCCAGGAGATGGGACATGTGCTTTGTGAGGGTCCTCTGGGAGATGGGACATGTGCTGTGTGAGGGTCCTCCGGTAAATAGGACATGTGCTGTGTGAGGATCCTCCGGCAGATGGGATATGTGCTGTGTAAGTGTCCTACGGGAGAGGGGACATGTGCTGTGTGAGCGTCCTCTGGGAGATGGGACATGTGCTGTGTGAGGGTACTCCGGGAGATGGGACATGTGCTGTGTGAGGGACCACCAGGAGATGGGACATGTGCTTTGTGAGGGTCCTCCGGGAGATGGGACATGTGCTGTGTGAGAGTCCTCCGGGAGATGGGACATGTGCTGTGTTAGGATCCTCCGGGAGATGGGACATGTGCTTTGTGAGGGTCCTCTGGGAGATGAGACATGTGCTGTGTGAGGGTCATCCGGGAGATGGGACATGTGCTGTGTGAGGGTCCTCCGGAAGATGGGATATGTGCTTTGTGAGGGTCCTCTGGGAAATGGGACACATGCTGTGTGAGGGTTCTCCGGGAGATGGGATATGTGCTGTGTGAGGGTCCTCCGGGAGATGGGACATGTGCTGTGTGAGGGTCCTCCGGGAGATGGCACATGTGCTTTGTGAGGGTCCTCTGGGAGATGGAACATATGTTTTGTGAGGGTCCACCGGGAGATGGGACATGTGCTTTGTGAGGGTCCTCCGGGAGATGGGACATGTGCTGTGTGATCCCCTCCGGGAGATGGGACATGTGCTGTGTGAGCGTCCTCCGGGAAATGGGACACGTGCTGTGTGAGGGTCCTCTGGGAGATGGGATATGTGCTGTGTAAGGGTCCTCCGGGAGATGGGACATGTGCTGTGTGAGAGTCCTTCCGGGAGAGGGGACATGTTCTGTGTGAGGGTCCTCCGGGAGATGGGACATGTGTTGTGTGAGGGTCCTCCGGGAGATGGGACATGTGCTGTGTGAGGGTCCTCCAGGAGATGGGACATGTGCCATGTGAGGGTCCTCCGGGAGATCGGACATGTGCTGTGTGAGGGCCCTGAGGGAGATGGGTCATATGCTGTGTGAGGGTCCTCCGGGAGAGGGAACATGTGCTGTGTGAGGGGTCTCCGGAAGTTGGGACATGTTTGTGTGAGCCTCTCCAGGAGATGGGACATGTGCTGTGTGAGCCCCTCCGGGAGATGGGACATGTGCTGTTTGAGGATCCTCCGGGAGATGGGACATGTGCTGTGCGAGCCCCTCAGGGAGATGGGACATGTGCTGTGTGAGGGACCACCGGGAGATGGGACATGTGCTTTGTGAGGGTCCTCCAGGAGATGGGACATGTGCTGTGTGAGCGTCCTCCGGGAGATGGGACATGTGCTTTGTGAGGGACCTCTGGGAGATGGGACATGTGCTGTTTGAGGGTCCTCCGGGAGATGGGACATGTGCTGTGTGAGGGTCCTGCGGCAGATAGGACATGTGCTGTGTGATGTGCTGTGTGAGTGTCCTCCGGGCAATGGGATATGTGCTGTGTGATGGTCCTCCGGGAGATGGGACATGTGCTTTGCGAGCCCCTCCTGGAGATGGGACATGTGCTGTGTGAGGGACCACCGGGAGATGGGAAATGTGCATTGTGAGTGTCCTCCGGGAGATGGGACATGTGCTGTGAGAGGGTCCTCCGGGAGATGGGTCATGTTCTGTGTGAGGGTCCTCCTGGAGATGGGACATGTGCTGTGTGAGGGTCCTCCGGGAGATGGGTCATGTACTGTGTGAGTGTCCTCCGGGAGATGGGACTTGTGCTGTGTGAGGGTCCTCCGGGAGAGGGGACATGTGCTGTGTGAGGGACCACCAGGATATGGGACATGTGGTTTGTGAGGGTCCTCCGGGAGATGGGACATGTGCTATGTGAGAGTCCTCCGGGAGATGGGACATGTGCTGTGTTAGGATCCTCCGGGAGATGGGACATGTGCTTTGTGAGGGTCCTCTGGGAGATGGGACATGTGCTGTGTGAGGGTCATCTGGGAGATGGGACATGTGCTGTGTGAGGGTCCTCCGGGAGATGGGATATGTGCTTTGTGAGGGTCGTCTGGGAAATGGGACACATGCTGTGTGAGGGTTCTCCGGGAGATGGGATATGTGCTGTGTGAGGTTCCTCCGGGAGATGGGACATGTGCTGTGTGAGGGTCCTCCGGGAGATGGGACATGTGCTGTGTATGAGTCCTCCGGGAGATGGGACATGTGCTGTGTTAGGATCCTCCGGGAGATGGGACATGTGCTTTGTGAGGGTCCTCTGGGAGATGGGACATGTGCTGTGTGAGGGTCATCCGGGAGATGGGACATGTGCTGTGTGAGGGTCCTCCGGGCATGGGATATGTGCTTTTTGAGGGTCCTCTGGAAAATGGGACACATGCTGTGTGAGGGTCCTCCGGGAGATGGGACATGTGCTGTGTGAGGGTCCTCCGGGAGATGGGACATGTGCTTTGTGACGGTCCTCTTGGAGATGGGACATGTGCTGTGTGAGGGTCCTACGGGAGATGGGACATGTGCTGTGTGAGAGTTCTCCGGGAGATGGGACATATGCTGTGTGAGGGTCTTCCGGGAGATGGGACATGTGCTTTGTGAGGGACCCCCTGGAGATGGGACATGTGCTTTGTGAGGGTCCTCTGGGAGATGGGACATGTGCTCTGTGAGGGCCCTCCGTGAGATAGGACATGTGCTGTGTGAGGGTCCTCCGGGAGATGGGACATGTGCTTTGTGAGGGTCCTCTGGGAGATGGGACATGTGCTGTGTGAGGGCTCTCCGGGAGATGGGACAGGTGCTGTGTGAGGGTCCTCCGGGAGATGGGACATGTGCTGTGTGAGGGTCCTCCGGGAGATGGAACATGTGCTGTGTGAGGGTCCTCCGCGAGATAGGACATGTGCTGTGTGAGCCACTCCGGGAGCTGGGTCATGTGCTGTGTGAGTGTCCTCCGGGCAATGGGACATGTGCTGTGTGAGCGTCCTCCGGGAGATGGGACATGTGCTGTGATGGCCGCTCCGGGAGATGGGACATGTGCTGTGTGAGGGTCCTCCAGGAGATGGGACATGTGCTGTGTAATCCCCTCCGGGAGATGGGACATGTGCTGTGTGAGGGTCCTCTGGGTAATGGGACACGTGCTGTGTGAGGGTCCTCTGGGAGATGGGATATGTGCTGTGTGAGGGTCCTCCGGGAGATGGGACATGTGCTGTGTGAATGTCCTCCGGGAGAGGGGACATGTTCTGTGTGAGGGTCCTCCGGGAGATGGGACATGCGCTGTGTGAGTGTGCTCCGGGAGAGGGGACATGTTCTGTGAGAGGTTTATCCGGGAGAGGGAACATGTGCTGTGTGAGAGTCCTCCGGAAGTTGGGACATGCTTGTGTGAGCCCCACCGGGAGATGGGACATGTGCTGTGTGAGCCCCTCCGGGAGATGGGACATGTGCTGTGTGAGGGTCCTCCGGGAGATGGGACATGGGCTTTGTGAGGGTCCTCCGGGAGATGGGACATGTGTTGTGTGAGGGTCCTCCGGGAGATGGGACATGTGCTGTGTGAGGGTCCTCCTGGAGATGGGACATGTGCCATGTGAGGGTCCTCCGGGAGATCGGACATGTGCTGTGTGAGGGTCCTGAGGGAGATGGGACATATGCTGTGTGAGGGTCCTCCGGGAGAGGGAACATGTGCTGTGTGAGGGTCCTCCGGAAGTTGGGACATGTTTGTGTGAGCCCCTCCGGGAGATGGGACATGTGCTGAGTGAGCCCCTCCGGGAGATGGGACATGTGCTGTGTGAGGGTCCTCCGGGAGATGGGACATGTGCTGTGTGAGTGTCCTCCGGGAGAGGGGACATGTTCTGTGTGAGGGTCCTCCGGGAGATGGGACATGCGCTGTGTGAGTGTGCTCCGGGAGAGGGGACATGTTCTGTGAGAGGTTTATCCGGGAGAGGGAACATGTGCTGCGTGAGAGTCCTCCGGAAGTTGGGACATGCTTGTGTGAGCCCCACCGGGAGATGGGACATGTGCTGTGTGAGCCCCTCCGGGAGATGGGACATGTGCTGTGTGAGGGTCCTCCGGGAGATGGGACATGGGCTTTGTGAGGGTCCTCCGGGAGATGGGACATGTGCTGTGTGAGGGACCACCGGGAGATGGGACATGTGCTTTGTGAGGATCCTCCGGGAGATGGAACATGTGCTGTGTGAGGGTCCTCCGGGAGATGGCACATGTGCTGTGTTAGGATCCTCCGGGAGATGGGACATGTGCTTTGTGAGGGTCCTCTGGGAGATGGGACATATGCTGTGTGAGGGTCCACCGGGAGATGGGACATGTGCTTTGTGAGGGTCCTCCGGGAGATGGGACATGTGCTGTGTTAGGGTCCTCCGGGAGATGGGACATGTGCTGTGTGAGGGTCATCCGGGAGATGGGACATGTGCTTTGTGAGGGTCCTCTGGGAGATGGGATATGTGCAGTGTGAGGGTCCTCTGGGAGATGGGACATGTGCTGTTTGAGGGTCCTCCGGGAGATGGGACATGTGCTGTGTGAGGGTCCTCCAGCAGATAGGACATGTGCTGTGTGATGTTCTGTGTGAGTGTCCTCCGGGCAATGGGATATGTGCTGTTTGAGGGTCCTCCGGGAGAGGGAACATGTGCTGTGTGAGGGTCCTCCGGAAGTTGGGACATGTGTTGTGTGAGCCCCTCCGGGAGATGGGACATGTGCTGGTCAGGGTCCTCCGGGAGATGAGACATGTGCTGTGTGATCCCCTCCAGGAGATGGGACATGTGCTGTGTGAGGGTCCTCTGGGAAATGGGACACGTGCTGTGTGAGGGTCCTCTGGGAGATGGGATATGTGCTGTGTGAGGGTCCTCCGGGAGATAGGACATGTGCTGTGTGAGTGTCCTCCCGAAGAGGGGACATGTTCTGTGTGAGGGTCCTCCGGGAGATGGGACATGTGTTGTGTGAGGGTCCTCCGGGAGATGGGACATGTGCTGTGTGAGGGTCCTCCTGGAGATGGGACATGTGCCATGTGAGGGTCCTCCGGGAGATCGGACATGTGCTGTGTGAGGGTCCTGAGGGAGATGGGACATATGCTGTGTGAGGGTCCTCCGGGAGAGGGAACATGTGCTGTGTGAGGGTCCTCCGGAAGTTGGGACATGTTTGTGTGAGCCCCTCCGGGAGATGGGACATGTGCTGAGTGAGCCCCTCCGGGAGATGGGACATGTGCTGTGTGAGGGTCCTCCGGGAGATGGGACATGTGCTGTGCGATCCCCTCAGGGAGATGCGACATGTGCTGTGTGAGGGACCACCGGGAGATGGGACATGTGCTTTGTGAGGGTCCTCCGGGAGATGGGACATGTGCTGTGTGAGGGTCCTCCGGGAGATGGGACATGTGCTGTGTGATGGTCCTCTGGGAGATGGGACATGTGCTGTGTGAGGGTCCTCCGGGAGATGGGACATGTGCTGTGCGAGCCCCTCCGGGAGATGGGACATGTACTGTGTGAGGGTCCTTCGGGAGATGGCACATGTGCTGTGTGAGGATCGTCCGGAAGATGGAACATGTGCATTGTGAGGGTCCTCCGGGAGATGTGACATGTGCTTTGTGATGGTCCTCTGGGAGATGGGACATGTGCTGTGTGAGGGTCCTCCGGGAGATGGGACATGTGCTTTGTGAGGGTCCTCTGGGAGATGGGACATGTGCTGTGTGAGGGTCCTCCGGAAGCTAGGACATGTGCTGTGTGAGGGTCCTCTTGGAGATGAGACATGTGCTGTGTGAGCCACTCCGGGAGATGGGTCATGTGTTGTGTGATGTGCTGTGTGAGTGTCCTCCGGGCAATGGGACATGTGCTGTGTGAGGGTCCTCCAGGAGATGGGTCATGTGCTGTGTGAGGGTCCTCCGGGAAGTGGGACATATGCTGTGTGAGGGTCCTCCGGGAGATGGGACATGTGCTGTGTGAGCCCCTCCGGGAGATGGGACATGTGCTGTGTGATGGTCCTCTGGGAGATGGGACATGTGCTGTGTGAGGGACCACCGGGAGATGGGACATGTGCTTTGTGAGGGTCCTCCAGGAGATGGGACATGTGCTGTGTGAGCGTCCTCCGGGAGATGGGACATGTGCTTTGTGAGGGACCTCTGGGAGATGGGACATGTGCTGTTTGAGGGTCCTCCGGGAGATGGGACATGTGCTGTGTGAGGGTCCTGCGGCAGATAGGACATGTGCTGTGTGATGTGCTGTGTGAGTGTCCTCCGGGCAATGGGATATGTGCTGTGTGATGGTCCTCCGGGAGATGGGACATGTGCTTTGCGAGCCCCTCCTGGAGATGGGACATGTGCTGTGTGAGGGACCACCGGGAGATGGGAAATGTGCATTGTGAGTGTCCTCCGGGAGATGGGACATGTGCTGTGAGAGGGTCCTCCGGGAGATGGGTCATGTTCTGTGTGAGGGTCCTCCTGGAGATGGGACATGTGCTGTGTGAGGGTCCTCCGGGAGATGGGTCATGTACTGTGTGAGTGTCCTCCGGGAGATGGGACTTGTGCTGTGTGAGGGTCCTCCGGGAGAGGGGACATGTGCTGTGTGAGGGACCACCAGGATATGGGACATGTGGTTTGTGAGGGTCCTCCGGGAGATGGGACATGTGCTATGTGTGTGTCCTCCGGGAGATGGGACATGTGCTGTGTTAGGATCCTCCGGGAGATGGGACATGTGCTTTGTGAGGGTCCTCTGGGAGATGGGACATGTGCTGTGTGAGGGTCATCTGGGAGATGGGACATGTGCTGTGTGAGGGTCCTCCGGGAGATGGGATATGTGCTTTGTGAGGGTCGTCTGGGAAATGGGACACATGCTGTGTGAGGGTTCTCCGGGAGATGGGATATGTGCTGTGTGAGGGTCCTCCGGGAGATGGGACATGTGCTGTGTGAGGGTCCTCCGGGAGATGGGACATGTGCTGTGTATGAGTCCTCCGGGAGATGGGACATGTGCTGTGTGAGGGTCCTCCGGGCATGGGATATGTGCTTTTTGAGGGTCCTCTGGAAAATGGGACACATGCTGTGTGAGGGTCCTCCGGGAGATGGGACATGTGCTTTGTGACGGTCCTCTTGGAGATGGGACATGTGCTGTGTGAGGGTCCTACGGGAGATGGGACATGTGCTGTGTGAGAGTTCTCCGGGAGATGGGACATATGCTGTGTGAGGGTCTTCCGGGAGATGGGACATGTGCTTTGTGAGGGACCCCCTGGAGATGGGACATGTGCTTTGTGAGGGTCCTCTGGGAGATGGGACATGTGCTCTGTGAGGGCCCTCCGTGAGATAGGACATGTGCTGTGTGAGGGTCCTCCGGGAGATGGGACATGTGCTTTGTGAGGGTCCTCTGGGAGATGGGACATGTGCTGTGTGAGGGTTCTCCGGGAGATGGGACAGGTGCTGTGTGAGGGTCCTCCGGGAGATGGGACATGTGCTGTGTGAGGGTCCTCCGGGAGATGGAACATGTGCTGTGTGAGGGTCCTCCGCGAGATAGGACATGTGCTGTGTGAGCCACTCCGGGAGCTGGGTCATGTGCTGTGTGAGTGTCCTCCGGGCAATGGGACATGTGCTGTGTGAGCGTCCTCCGGGAGATGGGACATGTGCTGTGATGGCCCCTCCGGGAGATGGGACATGTGCTGTGTGAGGGTCCTCCAGGAGATGGGACATGTGCTGTGTAATCCCCTCCGGGAGATGGGACATGTGCTGTGTGAGGGTCCTCTGGGTAATGGGACACGTGCTGTGTGAGGGTCCTCTGGGAGATGGGATATGTGCTGTGTGAGGGTCCTCCGGGAGATGGGACATGTGCTGTGTGAATGTCCTCCGGGAGAGGGGACATGTTCTGTGTGAGGGTCCTCCGGGAGATGGGACATGCGCTGTGTGAGTGTGCTCCGGGAGAGGGGACATGTTCTGTGAGAGGTTTATCCGGGAGAGGGAACATGTGCTGTGTGAGAGTCCTCCGGAAGTTGGGACATGCTTGTGTGAGCCCCACCGGGAGATGGGACATGTGCTGTGTGAGCCCCTCCGGGAGATGGGACATGTGCTGTGTGAGGGTCCTCCGGGAGATGGGACATGGGCTTTGTGAGGGTCCTCCGGGAGATGGGACATGTGTTGTGTGAGGGTCCTCCGGGAGATGGGACATGTGCTGTGTGAGGGTCCTCCTGGAGATGGGACATGTGCCATGTGAGGGTCCTCCGGGAGATCGGACATGTGCTGTGTGAGGGTCCTGAGGGAGATGGGACATATGCTGTGTGAGGGTCCTCCGGGAGAGGGAACATGTGCTGTGTGAGGGTCCTCCGGAAGTTGGGACATGTTTGTGTGAGCCCCTCCGGGAGATGGGACATGTGCTGAGTGAGCCCCTCCGGGAGATGGGACATGTGCTGTGTGAGGGTCCTCCGGGAGATGGGACATGTGCTGTGTGAGTGTCCTCCGGGAGAGGGGACATGTTCTGTGTGAGGGTCCTCCGGGAGATGGGACATGCGCTGTGTGAGTGTGCTCCGGGAGAGGGGACATGTTCTGTGAGAGGTTTATCCGGGAGAGGGAACATGTGCTGCGTGAGAGTCCTCCGGAAGTTGGGACATGCTTGTGTGAGCCCCACCGGGAGATGGGACATGTGCTGTGTGAGCCCCTCCGGGAGATGGGACATGTGCTGTGTGAGGGTCCTCCGGGAGATGGGACATGGGCTTTGTGAGGGTCCTCCGGGAGATGGGACATGTGCTGTGTGAGGGACCACCGGGAGATGGGACATGTGCTTTGTGAGGATCCTCCGGGAGATGGAACATGTGCTGTGTGAGGGTCCTCCGGGAGATGGCACATGTGCTGTGTTAGGATCCTCCGGGAGATGGGACATGTGCTTTGTGAGGGTCCTCTGGGAGATGGGACATATGCTGTGTGAGGGTCCACCGGGAGATGGGACATGTGCTTTGTGAGGGTCCTCCGGGAGATGGGACATGTGCTGTGTTAGGGTCCTCCGGGAGATGGGACATGTGCTGTGTGAGGGTCATCCGGGAGATGGGACATGTGCTTTGTGAGGGTCCTCTGGGAGATGGGATATGTGCAGTGTGAGGGTCCTCTGGGAGATGGGACATGTGCTGTTTGAGGGTCCTCCGGGAGATGGGACATGTGCTGTGTGAGGGTCCTCCAGCAGATAGGACATGTGCTGTGTGATGTTCTGTGTGAGTGTCCTCCGGGCAATGGGATATGTGCTGTTTGAGGGTCCTCCGGGAGAGGGAACATGTGCTGTGTGAGGGTCCTCCGGAAGTTGGGACATGTGTTGTGTGAGCCCCTCCGGGAGATGGGACATGTGCTGGTCAGGGTCCTCCGGGAGATGAGACATGTGCTGTGTGATCCCCTCCAGGAGATGGGACATGTGCTGTGTGAGGGTCCTCTGGGAAATGGGACACGTGCTGTGTGAGGGTCCTCTGGGAGATGGGATATGTGCTGTGTGAGGGTCCTCCGGGAGATAGGACATGTGCTGTGTGAGTGTCCTCCCGAAGAGGGGACATGTTCTGTGTGAGGGTCCTCCGGGAGATGGGACATGTGTTGTGTGAGGGTCCTCCGGGAGATGGGACATGTGCTGTGTGAGGGTCCTCCTGGAGATGGGACATGTGCCATGTGAGGGTCCTCCGGGAGATCGGACATGTGCTGTGTGAGGGTCCTGAGGGAGATGGGACATATGCTGTGTGAGGGACCACCGGGAGATGGGACATGTGCTTTGTGAGGGTCCTCCGGGAGATGGGACATGTGCTGTGTGAGGGTCCTCCGGGAGATGGGACATGTGCTGTGTGATGGTCCTCTGGGAGATGGGACATGTGCTGTGTGAGGGTCCTCCGGGAGATGGGACATGTGCTGTGCGAGCCCCTCCGGGAGATGGGACATGTACTGTGTGAGGGTCCTTCGGGAGATGGCACATGTGCTGTGTGAGGATCGTCCGGGAGATGGAACATGTGCATTGTGAGGGTCCTCCGGGAGATGTGACATGTGCTTTGTGATGGTCCTCTGGGAGATGGGACATGTGCTGTGTGAGGGTCCTCCGGGAGATGGGACATGTGCTTTGTGAGGGTCCTCTGGGAGATGGGACATGTGCTGTGTGAGGGTCCTCCGGGAGCTAGGACATGTGCTGTGTGAGGGTCCTCTTGGAGATGAGACATGTGCTGTGTGAGCCACTCCGGGAGATGGGTCATGTGTTGTGTGATGTGCTGTGTGAGTGTCCTCCGGGCAATGGGACATGTGCTGTGTGAGGGTCCTCCAGGAGATGGGTCATGTGCTGTGTGAGGGTCCTCCGGGAAGTGGGACATATGCTGTGTGAGGTTCCTCCGGGAGATGGGACATGTGCTGTGTGAGCCCCTCCGGGAGATGGGACATGTGCTGTGTGAGGGTCATCCGGGAGATGGGACATGTGCGGTGTGAGCGTCCACTGGGAAATGGGACACGTGCTGTGTAAGGGTTCTCTGGGAGATGGGACATGTGTTGTGTGATGATCCTCCGGCAGATGGGATATGTGCTGTGTGAGTGTCCTCTGGGAGAGTGGACATGTGCTGTGTGAGGGTCCTCCGGGAGATGGGACATGTGCTATGTGAGGGTCCTCCGGGAGGTGGGACATGTGCTGTGTGAGGGTCCTCCGTGAGATATGATATGTGCTGTGTGAGTGTCCTCCGGGAGAGGGGACATGTGATGTGTGAGGGTCCTCCTGGAGAGGGGACATGTGCTGTGTGAGGGTCCTCCGGCAGTTGGGACGTGTGCTTTGTGAGGGTCCTCCGGGAGATGGGACATGTGCTGTGCGAGCCCCTGGCCTTTATGTTTAATAGCTCACTCTGAAATAGTTCCTGCGGATTGGAAGATGGCTGATGAAGTCCCCATTTTAATGAAAAGGTGACAAGGCAGACCCGGGTGACGAGAGGCCCATCGGTTTAACATCAGTAATAGATAAGATACTTGAAGTACAGGGAATGCAATCTATGAATACTTGGATAGGGAGGGACATGTTCGGGACAACACAATCCATAATAAAGACTTCATGTCTCAACTCTAATTGTATTTTTTGAAGTTACGAAGTTGGTGGATAAGGGAAGCCCAGTAGACATTGACTACTTAGATTTCCAAAAAACCTTTTGACAGGGTAACACACAAGAGGCTTCTCTGTAAGATCAGAGCCTCTGTTATTAGTGCTAATATATTGAACTGGATACAGAACTGGCTGGCAGGATGTAGGTAAAGAGCAGTTATAGATGGATTTGGATCTGTTTGGAGACCAGTCACCAGTGGTGTCACGCAGGGATCAGTGTTGGGATCATTACTTTTTATTATTTTTATTAATGATCTGCATTGTGGGGGTTGGGGCACAATTTGCAAATTATTCCAAAATCTGTGCGAACGCTCGAGCTGTAGAGAGGCTTGTCTGATTCAGGCAGATCTTAAAGTGTTGGGAGACTGGACTCATGACTGGAAAATGATGTATAACTTAGATAAGTTCAGTGTTATGCATGTGGGTGGGCAAATGCTCAACATTCATATACCCTCCAGGGAAAGGCATTAAAGACGGTGGAGATAGAGATTTAGGCATTCCAGTGAATACATCCTTAAAGGTACACGAGAAATGTTGTGCAGCGACAGCCAGAGCCAATAGGGTGTTGGGGAGTATCCATAGGACAATTGAGTATCAGACGAGGCGTACTGTTTTGTTCTTATACAAGACCTTAGTCAGGCTGCACTTGGAATACTGTGTCCAGTTTTGGTCTCCTCACATGGTGGGTGATATTGAGGTTCTGGAAAGGGCCACTAGACTAATTCCAAGTCTAAAGCATCTTAGTTACCAAGATAGGTTAAAAGAGTTGGGATTCTTTACCTTAGAGCAGCGTAGACTTAGGGCCATATGATTGCGGTTTATAAGATAATGAAGGTGAAAGAGTGTTCCAGCTGACCGTTTATTTCAATGAAGTAGGTTAGGCAGGACCAGGGACACAAATTTCAGTTGTACAAGGCTAGATCTAGGTTAGACATCAGGAGGTGGTTCTTTTCCCAGAGAACAGTCGACCTCTGGAAAAAGCTGCCCTCTCATGTGGTGGATGCAGACTCACTGAATTCCTTCAAGTAAAAGCTGGATTTGTTTCTGGCTGCGGTAGAGATTAACACTTACAGAAGGTAGGTACTGCAGGGAGTTTCATGGCCAGAATGATCTCCTGGACTAGTTTTCATCACTTGGACGGGTCGGAGAGGAATTTCCCAGATTTTAGTTTCCCAAATTGGTCTATTTTTTTTTTTAAATCTGTATTTTTGCCTCTCCCAGGAGATCACATGGATTCGGGTGGAGTGGAGTGTATACGTTGAGATATATCGCAATTGTGTGGGAAAGGCTTGATGGATCAGATGGTTTTTACCTGTCCGTCATTTTTCTTATGTATTAAAACGCTTCCTCTGCACTGTCCCATCAAACACTACCAGAGCAGGTACAGCACTGATTAGATTCAGAGTAAGGCTCCCTCTACACTGTCTCATCAAACAATCCCAGGCCAGGTACAGCACACGGCTTAGATACAGAATAAATCTCAGGCCCCGAATTAGAGCCCACAGGCCCCGTGGTGACAGGCGTGAGTGAGCTGGGTCACAGGCCGCCATCTTGCATAGGGCGGGATCAGGGTGCATGCACGGCCATCTTGGTTCAGGAACCGAGAGTGGGCGGGGCTTCATAATCTGTGTTCCCAACTGGGTCCCAGTGCCCGGGAGATGGAACATCCTGGGCAACACACTTTTCATCATCTTAGAATCAGAGACTGGTTGCAAGATGGAAGGAGGCCATTTGGCCCGTCGAGCCCATGCCGGCTATTTGCAAGAGCTTCTGCTAATCACACTCTATCTACTCTGTCCAGACCCCTCATGATTTTGAGCACCTCTGTCAAATCTCCTCTCAATCTTCTCTGTTCTGTGAACAACCCCAACTTCTCCAGACTATCCACGTAACTTAAGTCCCTCATCCCTGGAATCATTCTCCTCAATCTTTTCTGCACACTTTCAAAAGGCCTTCATATACTTACTAAAATGTGATAGCCAGAATTGCTCCAGCTCAGTCAACAAGCTCCTCGCTGGAGTGGAACTAAACTACAGAACCGGTGGGATTCTGTTCAACCTTCGTCGTCTCCAGGCCAGGTCCAAGACCACCCCAACCTCTGTCATTGAGCTACCATACACGGACAATACCTGCGTCTGCGCACATACAGTGGCTGAACTCCAAGTCATAATCGACATATGAAAGCATGGGCCTTACACTAAACATCCGTAAGTCAAAGGTCTTCCAACAGCCTGTCCTCGCCGCACAGCACTCCCCCTCCACCCACCCCTTCCCTCAACGACTATCTGTCCCACCTGTGACAGGGACTGTGGCTTCGTATTGGACTGTTCAGCCACCAAGGACTCATTTTTAGAGTGGAATCAAGTCTTCCTCGATCCGAGGGACTGCCTATGATGATGATGGTGATGACCCAGAACTGCACACAATACTCCAGTTGAGACCGAACCAGTATTTTATGCAGGTTCAACATAATATCCACACTTCTGTACTCTATATCTCTATTCATGAAGCCTAGGATCCCGTAAGTCTTTGTAACCACTTTCTCAACCAGCGCTGCCACCTTCAGTGATTGGTGCACACATACTCCTGGGTCTCTCTGTTCATGCAACCCTTTACAATTGTACCCTTTAGTTTATATTTTCTCTCCTCTTTCTTCCTACCAAAATGTCTCACTTTTGAACTTTTCTACGTTAAGTTTCATCTGCCACATGTCTGCCCATTCCACCAGCCTGTCTCTGTCTTTCTGAAGTCTATCACTATCCTCCTCACTGTTCACTGTACTTCCAAGTTTTGTGTGAGCTGTAGATTTGGAAATTGTGTCCTGTCACCCAAGTCTAGGTTATTAATATAGATCTAAAAAAGCAGTGGCTCCAGTACCGACCCCTAGGGAACAGCACTTCCTCCAGTCTGAAAAACAACCATTCACCACGACTCTGTTTGTGTCACTTAGCCACTTTCATATCCATGCTGCCACTGTCCCCGTTATTCTATGGGCTTCGATTTTGCTGGTATTGGTAACACGCCTGGGATCACTAAACACAAAACCCAGTCTGTTAATCACTTTCAGCTACTGGACTTAGCATGTGCCCCACAGCATCTCTTCTACCTTCAATATGTGAATAGAGCATCACACCTGTAAACCAGGTTTAAGTTTATATCCACTCAGCAAATCTATTTAGGAAAAGCCGGTAGGCCGATGAGACACTGTTAAGGTGCCAGTGCGCTGCTGGTTTGCTTGGCATTTTGCCTGTAATGGACTCCGTATTTTGGTCTCCATATTTACGAAAGGATATACTTGCATTGGAGGCTGTTCAGTGAAGGTTCACTAGGTTGATTCCGGAGATGAGGGGATTGACTTATGAAGATAGCTTGAGTAGGTTGGGCCTATACACATTGGAGTTCAGAAGAATGAGGTGATTTTATTGAAACATAAGATAATGAGGGGGCTTGAAGAGGTGGATGCAGAGAGGATATTTCCACTCATAGGGGAAACTAAAGACAGGGGACATAGTCTTAGAATAAGGGGCCACCCAATTAAAACTGAGATGAGGAATTTCTTCTCAGAGGGTTGTAAATCTGTGGAATTCTCCGCCCAGGAGAGCTGTGGAGGCTGGGTCTTTGAATATATTTAAGGCAGAATTAGACAGATTTTTGAGCGATAAGGGAGTAAAGGGTTATGGGGAGCAGACAGGGAAGTGGAACTGAGTCCATGATCAGATCAGCCATGATCTTATTGAATGGCGGAGCAGGCTCGATGGGCCAAATGGCCTACTCCGGCTCCTATTTCTTATGTTCTAACTGAACATTTCTCCCAGTGTAACCTTGTCTGTAATGAAATATATGTCTTTTAATAAGCCTCAGGGTCCTTGCTCATGTCTGCTGCAGATTCCGGAGTTGATTCCAGAGATGAGGGGGTTGACGTATGACGATAGGTTGAGTAGGTTGGGCCTATACACATTGGAGTTCAGAAGAATGAGGTGATCTCAGTGTGGCCCTGAAGGACTGTGTCCAGGCTGAAGTTCTGTTCCCCCTGTACGATCCTCCGCACAGATTGTCCTTTCTCAGCTCCAGCCAGGTGATGCTAAACATTCAAGTGGGAAAGACAAAAATCCACAGCAATGTGTTGAAAGCAACACTAATTTATGTATCTATAGCCCAAATATTAAACCCCTTTCCAGTTACAGGAGTTATTACCATCAGCGTTACAGGAGTTATAAACCCCAACTGTCAGAATAAAGACGATGCAGTCCAGGATGTGATTACCAGCAGCAATAACAGCAGAATCCAACCCCTGCCGTCACTTGTGAACTCGCTGGTGTCTCAGCAGGTTGCCTGACAGAGAGAATCCCTTCCCACACTCACAGCAGGTGAACGGCTTCTCCCCAGTGTGAACTCGCTGGTGTCTCTGCAGGTCGGATGACTGAGGGAATCCCTGCCCACACTCAGAGCAGGTGAACGGCCTCTCCTCAGTGTGAACTCGCTGGTGTCTCTGCAGGTTGGATGACTGAGTGAATCCCTGCCCACACTCAGAGCAGGTGAACGGCTTCTCTCCAGTGTGAACTCGCTGGTGTCTCTGCATGTCGGATGACTGAGGGAATCCCTGCCCACACTCAGAGCAGGTGAACGGCCTCTCCTCAGTGTGAACTCGCTGGTGTCTCTGCAGGTTGGATGACTGAGTGAATCCCTGCCCACACTCAGAGCAGGTGAACGGCCTCTCCCCAGTGTGAACTCGCTGGTGTCTCAGCAGGATGGATGATGTAGTGAATCCCTTCCCACAGTCGGAGCAGGTGAACGGCCTCTCCCCAGTGTGAACTCGCTGGTGTGTCAGCAGGTCGGATGACCGAGTGAATCCCTTCCCACAGTCGGAGCAGGTGAACGGCCTCTCCCCAGTGTGAACTCGCTGGTGTGTCAGCAGGTCGGATGACCGAGTGAATCCCTTCCCACACTCGGAGCAGGTGAACGGCCTCTCCCCAGTGTGAAGTCGCTGATGCCTCAGCAGGTGGGATGATGTAGTGAATCCCATCCCACAGTCAGAGCATGTGAATGGCCTCTCCCCAGTGTGAACTCGCTGGTGTGTCAGCAGGTCGGATGACAGAGTGAATCCCTTCCCACACTCGGAGCAGGTGAACAGCCTCTCCCCAGTGTGAACTCGCTGGTGTGTTAGCAGGTCGGATGACAGAGTGAATCCCTTCCCACAGTTGGAGCAGGTGAACAGCCTCTCTGCAGTGTGACCTCGCTGGTGTGTCAGCAGGTCGGATGACCGAGTGAATCCCTTCCCACAGTTGGAGCAGGTGAACAGCCTCTCCCCAGTGTGAACTCGCCGATGTGTTTCCAGCTGGGACGGGTAGTTGAATCGTTTTCCACAATCCCCACATTTACACGGTTTCTCCCCAGCGTGACTGCACTTGTGCTTCTCCAGTTTGGATGATCGGCTGAAGCCTTGTCCACACACAGAGCATGTGTACCGTTTCTCCCCACTGTGAACGGTGCCTTCTGCTTCCATGGTCAAAGGCTGATGGTATTCCAGTCCCGATGGATCGAGTGACAATCAGATCTTGAGGTGATGTTGGGTTTGAGCTTCCAGTCTACAAATCCTCCCCTTTTAACACCCTGTAAAGTTAATTTCAAACAGGAAAAAGGGAGTGTGAGAGAGAACCCACAAAAACACAAAGGCAGGTTGTGAAATTGAGCTTAATGAATCTGGTCATTTGTGGGGCCGGCACTAAAGAAAAGTGACCATGAAATCTGACGGATTGTCATAAAAATACATCTGGGTCACTGCTGTCATCAGGGAAGGAAACCCACCTCCCTCGACAAGCCCACATGGGAAATTGTTGGTCTCACTGGGCCCAGAAGTACTGGGGGTGAAACCCAGCAGCTTCTCCCCGCTCTCTATCCAGCTCAAACTGATGTAACAAACAGAGCCACACAGGAGGCCAGAGAGCGACTTCCACATCCAGCGCCCACCCTGATACAGAGCGGCTTGGAATTGCTGGGCCTGCTGTATAAACGCAAGTTGTTGTTTTCCTGGTGTGGGGAAGGTGCTGCCCCCGGGGGTTGCTGGTGCTGGGCCGGGCGGCTCTGAATCAGGGCCCGAGAGCTGCACTCGGTGTTGCCCGGGGCCCGAGAGCCGCACTCGGTGTTGCCCGGGGCCCGAGAGCCGCACTCGGTGTTGCCCGGGAGCCGCTCTCGGTGTTGCCCGAGAGCCGCTCTCGGTGTTGCCCGAGAGCCGCACTCGGTGTTGCCCGAGAGCCGCACTCGGTGTTGCCCGAGAGCCGCACTCGGTGTTGCCCGAGAGCCGCACTCGGTTAAAAAGGAGGCAGACAAAAAGCAGGAAGCTATAGACCAGTTTGCCTAACATCTGTGGTTGGGAAAATGTTAAAGAGTTCATTCTTAAAGAAGCATTGGCAGGACATTTGGAAAAGCATAATTCGTTCAGGCAGAGTCAGCATGGATTTATGAAGGGGAAGTCATGTTTGACAAATTTGCTAGAATTCTTTGAGCATGTAACGAACAGGGTGGATAAAGTGGGTGTGGTGTATTTGGACTCCCAGAAGGCATGTGATAAGATGCCACATAAAAGATTACTGCACAAGATAAAAGTTCACGGGGTTGGGGGTAATATATTAGCATGGATAGAGGATTGGCTAACTAACAGAAAACAGAGAGTCGGGATAAATGGTTCATTCTCAGGTTGGTAATCAGTAACTAGTGGGGTGCCGCAGGGATCAGTGCTGGGACCCCAACTATTTACAATCTATATTAACGAATTGGAAGAAGGGACCGACTGTAAAGTAGCCAAATTTGCTGGCAATACAAAGGTGGGAGGAAAAGCAATGTGTGAGGAGGACACAAATAATCTGCAAAAGGACACGGATAGGCTAAGTGAGAGGGCAAAAATTTGGCAGATGGTGTATAATGTTGGAAAGTGTGAGGTCATGCACTATGGCAGAAAAAAAAAATCAAAGAGTAAGTTATTATTTAAATGGAGAAAGATTGCAAAGTGCTGCAGTACAGCAGGACCTGGGGGTACTTGTGCATGAAGCACAAAAGGTTAGTATGCAGGTACAGCAAGTGATCAGGAAGGCCAATGCAATCTTGGCCTTTATTGCAAAGGGGTTGGAGTATAAAAGCAGGGAGGTCTTGCTACAGTTATACAGGTTATTGGTGAGGCTACACCTGGAATACTGCGTGCAGTTTTGGTTTCCATACTTACGAAAGGACATACTTGCTTTGGAGGAAGTTGAGAGAAGGTTCACTAGGTTGGTTCCAGAGATGAGGGGGTTGACTTATGAGAAAAGGTTGAGGAGGTTGGGTCTCTACTCATTGGAATTCAGAAGAATGAATGAGAGGTGATCTTATCGAAACGTGTAAGATAATGAGGGGGCTTGACAAGGTGGTAGCAGAGAGGATGTTTTCACTGATAGGGGAGACTAGAACTAGGGGGCATAATCTTAGAATAAGGGCCCCCCCCATTTAAAACTGAGATGAGGAGGAATGTCTTCTCTCAGAGGTTTGTAAATCAGTGGAATTCGCTGCCTCAGAGAGCTGTGGAAGCTGGGACATTGAATATATTTAAGACAGAGAGAGATATACAGTGTCTTAACCAATAAGGGAATAAGGGGTTATGGGGAGCGGGCAGGGAAGTGGACCCGAGTCCATGATCGGATCAGCCATGATCGTATTAAATGGTGGAGCAGGCTCGAGGGGCCGTATGGCTTGCTCTTGCTCCTATTTCTTATATTCTTATTTTCTTATGTAGTGGGTATCTGGTATGGGAGTGTGGATTTGACTCTGTATCTGTCCATCTCTGGTTTCTGGATGAGGGTTTTACTCTGTATGTTAGTTTCTGGTACGAGAGCATGGATTTTATCCTGTACCTGTTAATTTCTGGTAATTGCCTGTGGGTTTCATTCTGTATCAAAAAGTGCCACATTACAACATAATTCCAAAAGGACAAAGAGTGTTAAAAAAACAAGCCTGAAGGCTGAGTCTCAAAGCGAGGAGCATTCGTAATAAGGTGGACGAATTAACTGCACAGATAGCTATTAACGGATATGATGTAATTGGGATTACTGAGACATGGCTCCAGGGTAACCAAGGCTGGGAACATAACATCCAGGGGTATTCAATATTCAGGAAGGATAGCCAGAAAGGAAAAGGAGGTGGGGTCGTGTTAATGGTTAAAGAGGAGATTAATGCAATAGTAAGGATGGACATTAGCTGGGATAATGTGGAATTTATATGGGTAGAGCTGCGAAACACCAAAGGGCAGAAAACGTTAGTTGGGGTTGTGTACAGACCACCAAACAGTAGTAGGGACTTTGGGGATGGTATCAAACAGGAAATTAGGGACGCGTGCAATAAGGGGACAGCAGTTATCATGGGGGTGTCTTTAACCTACATATTGATTGGAAGAACCAAACTTGTAGCAATATTGTGGAGGAGGATTTCCTGGATTGTATAAGGGATGGTTTTCTCGACCAAAATGTCGAGGAAACAACTGGAGAGTGGGCCATCCTAGACTGGGTCTTGTGTAACGAGAGAGGATTAATTAGCAATCTGGTCGTGCGTGGCCCCTTGGGGAAGAGTGACCATAATATGGTAGAATTCTTCATTAAGATGGAGAGCGACACAGTTAACTCAGAGACTAGGATCCTGAACTTAAAGGAAACTTCAATGGTATGAGACGTGATTTGGCTAGGATAAACTGGCGAATGATATTAAAAGGTTGACGGTGGACAGGCAATGGCATACATTTAAAGATCACATGGATGAATTACAACTATTGTACTTCCCTGTCTGGCGTAAAAATAAAACCGGAAAGGTGGCTCAACCGTGGCTAACAAGGGAAATTAGGGACAGTGTTAAATCCAAGGAAGAGGCATATAAATTGGCCTGAAATAGCAGCAAACCTGAGGACTGGGAGAAATTTAGAATTCAGCAGAGGAGGACTAAGGGTCTAATTAGGAGGGGGGCAATAGAGTATGAGAGGAAGCTTGCAGGGAACATTAAAAACTGACTGCAAAAGCTTCTATAGATATGTGAAGAGAAAAAGATTAGTGAAGTCGAATGTAGGCTCCTTGCAGTCAGAATCAGGTGAATTCATAATGGGGAACAAGGAAATGGCAGACCAGTTGAACAAATAATTTGATTCTGTCTTCACTAAGGAAGACACAAATAACCTCCCGAAAATACTAGGGGACCAAGGGTCTCGCGGGAAGGAGGAACTGAGGGAAATCCTTCTTAGTCTGGAAATGGTAGTAGGGAAACTGATGGGACTGAAGGCCGATAAATCCCCAGGGCCTGATAGTCTGCATCTCAGAGTAGTTAAAGAAGTGGCCCGAGAAATAGTAGATGCATTGGTGGTCATTTTCCAAAATTCCATGTACTCTGGATCAGTACCTATGGATTGGAGGGTAGCTAATGTAACTCCACTTTTTAAAAAAGGAGGGAGAGAAAACAGGGAATTATAGAACGGTTAGCCTGACATTGGTGGTGGGAAAAATGCTGGAATCAATTATTAAAGATGTAATAGCAGAGCATTTGGAAAGCAGTGACAGGATCGGTCCAAGTCAGCATGGATTTATGAAAGGGAAATCATGCTTGACAAATCTTCGAGTTTTTTGAGGCTGTAACTAGTCGAGTGGATAAGGGAGAACCAGTGGATGTGGTGTATTTGGAATTTCAAAAGGCTTTTGACAAGGTGCCACACAAGAGATTAGTGTGCAAAATTAAGGCACATAGTATTGGGGGTAATGTATTGATGTGGAGGATGAACTGGTTGGCAGACAGGAAGCAAAGAGTGGAATAAACGGGTCCTTTACAGAATGGCAGGCAGTGACTAGTGGGGTGCTGCAAGGTTCAGTGCTGAGATCTCAGCTATTTACAATATACATTAATGATTTAGATGAAGGAATTTCATGTAATATCTACAAATTTGCAGATGACACTAAGCTGGGTGGCAGTGTGAGCTGTGAGGAGGATGCTAAGAGGCTGCAGGGTGACTTGGACAGGTTAGGTGAATGGGCAATTGCATGGCAGATGCAGTATAATGTGGATAAGTGTGAGGTTATCCACGTTGGGGGCAAAAACCGGAAGGCAGATTATCTGAATGGTGACAGATTAGTAAAATGGGAGGTGCAAAGAGACCTGGGTGTCATGGTACATCAGTCACTGAAGGTAGGCATGCAGGTACAGCAGGCAGTAAAGAAAGCAACTGACATGCTGGCCTTCATAGCGAGGGGATTTGAGTAGAGGGGCAGTGAAGTCTTACTGCAGTTGTACAGGGCCTTGGTGAGACCACACCTTGAGTATTGTGTGCAGTTTTGGTCTCTTAATCTGAGGAAGGACGTTCTTGCTATTGAGGGAGTGCAGCGAAGGTTCACCAGACTAATTCCCGGGATGGCAGGACTGACATATGAAGAAAGACTGAATCGGCTAGGCTTACAGTCACTGGAATTTAGAAGAATAAGAGGGGATCTCATAGAAACATATAAAATTATGACGGGACTGACAGGTTAGATGCAGGAAGAATGTTCCCGATGTTGGGGAAGTCCAGAACCAGGGGTCACAGTCTAAGGATAAGGGGTAAGCCATATCGGACTGAAATGAGGAGAAACTTTTCACCCAGAGAGTGGTAAACCTGTGCAATTCTCTACCACAGAAAGTTGTGGAGTCCAGTTCGTTGGATATATTCAAGTGAGAGTTAGATGTGGCCCTTACAGCTAAGGGAATCAAGGGATATGGAGAGAAAGCGGGAGTGGGGTACTGAAGTTGCATGATCAGCCATGATCACATTGAATGGCGGTGCAGACTCGAAGGGCAGAATGGCCTGCTCCTGCACCTATTTTCTATGTTTCTATGTTTCTTTCCATTCCTGGTGTGCGAGTGTGTATTTAGCACTGTATCTGTCCATCTCTGTTATGTGAATGTGAGCTCCACTCCATACCCGTCATTCTCCAGTATATTAGTATTGTTTTACTGTGTACCACCAATTCCTGATAGAATATCTGTTTTACTTTCTAACTGTCAATTTGTGTTATGGAGGTGAGTGTTTATGCTGAATCTGTCGGTCTCTGGTAAATTAGTCTGAGTTTCACTCTGTATCTATCTGTCTCTGCTATGTGAGTGTGGGCCTTTCACTGTATCTCTCCATTTCTGTTATGGGAGTCTGGGTTTTATTCCGTACCTGTCACGTTCTGACATGTGATTGTGGGCCTTACTCTATACCTGCCAGTTTCTGCTTAATTGTGAGTGGACATTCCTTTGTAGCTATCAGTTTCTGGAATGAAAGAGAGGTCTTTACCCTGTACCTGTCAATTACTGGTTCGTGAGTATGGGCATGTCACTGTATGTCAATTTATGTTATGGGAGTATGGATTGTAATATGTCAGCCTCTGATGTGTGAGTGTGGGTTTTATATGTATCTCTCAGTCTCTGATATGTGAGTGTGTGTATTATTCTGTAACTGTCAGGTTTTGTTGTGTGTTGAGGTTTAATCTGTGCTTCTCAGTTTCTGCTATGTTAGACTGTACCTATTTGTTCCTGCTACTTGATTGTATGTTTTAAACTGTACCTGTCAGTTCCTGCTATGAGAGTGTGGAATTTACTCAGTATTTGCCAGTCTCTGGTATGTGAACATGAGAATCAATTTTACTTTTAACCTGTATTTCTCTGATATGTGAATGAAGATTTTGCCTTCTACGTGTCATTTTTCTGATGTGAGTGTGTGGGTTTTACTCTGCCCCTATCAGTTTCTGTGATGCAAGTAACAATTTTACTGACTGCCTTTCAGTTTTCCGATATGTGCACATGGGATTTTCACTTTACCTGTCACTCTCTGGTTTACAAGTGGGGATTTTATTCTGTTACTGTCACTTTCATATATGTGGGTGTGTGTTGTATACTGTATCTGTCAGTCTGTGGTACGGGAATGTGGGTTTTATTCTGCACCTGTCAACTTCTGGTATGTTCGGGGGGGTTAAATACTGAATCTGTCAGATTCTGAAACATGGCTTTTGCTCTGTACCCATCAGCTTCTGATATGCGAGTGTGGTTTCTACTACCTGTTTGACATTTTTTCTGATAGATGATTGTCTTTTATTCTCTGGCAAGTGAGTGTGGGTGTTTCATGTACCTGTCAGTGTGATCTGTTTCAATAGTGAAACAGCATCTGATTCTACTGCTCCATGTGACTGTAAGATTCACAATGTAACTCTGCCACTTCGGATCACTGTGGGACTGACAGCTTCTGCTGCCTGTGACAATAGGATTGAGGCCAGTTCTGTGTCTCTGCGCTCTGTGAGTGATAATCTACTTACTGTGTGTGACAAGGAGCTGCCTATACTGTTCCTTGAGTTCTGGGTGGAAGAAAGATCACATTTGTTCTGGCTGGTTGAAGAATTTTGCTCTGAGAATAATAATACGAGAACATTATTAGTTCTAAGATATGGATGTGGGGGAGAATATGATGTATCTGAGGGAGCGACAATGTATCTCTCGATCACCAGCAACATTGTTCTGGAGAACTCAACACACCGAAACAATATAACCCGTCTTTAAAATATCTTCTCCCACACTCCTCTCCTGGTGCCTGCAATAGATGCACTTTGTGAAACTCCCCACATCCTCACTGTCAGGCTGTGTTTCCCTCCCGGACTCAATGCCGATCTCTGAGCCCATCTGCGGACATGCTCCCAAAGCGCTGCGCTACTGTAAGGAGGCTGCTGCTCGCTGCCTTACCCCGGGGTCGTGGTGTCTCCATTCCCAGCTGTTTTAAACCATCTTCTTCCGCTCACTGAGTGAATGGTGATCACAGGCAGGGCTTGGGTAGGGGAGGGTGCATGCGCTCTTCTGCTCACTGGGAATTGACACATGGGGCGGGGCTGAACCATGCATGCGCAGCTCTCTGCAATAATTCAGCCTGTAAAAATCAAAGTGCACTTTTCCCAATTTACTTATCAGAATCTGAGCAAAGGAACTGGGGGAAAGGACAGAGAATGATTAAAGCTGGGAGCTTTGTCCCTTGGAGATGCTCAATTTGGGATCATTCCGTGCAGGGTCTTTCTCTCCATGAGCCCATCTTCACAAAACAATTCTGCAGAAACATCAGAGGGACGAGGGAGTGGGAGTGATTGCTGGGATTGTGCAGGAGTTAATATCTGACAGAAACATTCCGAGATCAGTTTAATTAGAGTAAAACACTCGGTCACTGAGAGTAATACCGAAGGGGCTATAGTGAGGGAGGAACTTAATACAATCACTATTCAGAATAAAGTAGTACTCTGTAAAATAATGGGACTAAAGGCATACAAGTCACCTTGAACTGATGGCTTACACCATAGGGTCTTAAGAGAAGTGGCTGCAGAGATAGTGGACACATTCGTTGTAATCTACCAAAATTCCCTGGATTCTGGGGTGGTCCCAACAGATTGGAAACCAAAAATGTAATGCCTCTATTTAAAAAAGGATGCAGACAAAAAGCAGGAAACTACAGACCAGTTGGCCTAACATCTGTCATTGGGAAAGTGCTGGAGTCCATTATTAAGGAAGCAGTAGCAGGACATTTGGAAAAGCATAATTTGGTCAGGCAGAGTCAGCATGGATTTATGAAAGGGAAATCATGTTTGACAAATTTGCTGGAGTTCTTTGAGGATGTAATGAGTAGGATGGATAAGGCGGAACCAATGGATGTGGTGTATTTGGATTTCCAGAAGGCATTTTATAAGGTGCCACATAAGAGGTTACTGCACAAGATAAAACCTCATAGGGTTGAGGGCAGTATATTAGCATAGATAGAGAATTGGTTAACTAACAGAAAACAGAGAGACGGGATAAATGGGTCTTTTTCCGGTTGGCAAATGGTGACTAGTGGGGTACCGCAGGTATCGATATTGGGTCCTCAACTATTTACAATTTGGAAGAAGGGACCGAGTGTAATAGAGCCAAGTTTGCTGATGATACAAAGATGGATGGGAAAGCAAATTGAGAACACAAAAAATCTGCAAAGGGATATAGACAGGCAAAATGAGTGGGCAAAAATTTGTAATATGTAGTATAATATGGGAAAATGTGAGGTTTATCCACTTTGGCAGAAATAATAGAAAAGCAAATTATAATTTAAATGGAGAAAAATTGCAAAGTGCTACAGGACAGAGAGACCTGAGGATGTTTGTGCATAAAACACAAAAAGTTAGTGTGCAGGTACAGCAAATAATCAGGAAGGAAAATTGAATGTTGGCCTTTATTGCAAGGGGTATAAAGCAGAGAAATCCTGCTACAACTGTACAGGGTATTGGCGAGACCACACCTAGAATACTGCATGCAGTTTTGGTCTCTGTATTTAAGGAAGGATACACTTGCATTGCAGGCTGTTCAGAGGTTAATTCCGGCGATAAGGGGGTTGTCTTATGAGGATAGGTTGAACCGATACACATTGGAGTTCAAAAGAATGAGAGGTGATCTTATCGAAACATATGATAACGAGGGGACTGGACAAGGTGGATCCAGGGAGGATATTTCCACTCATAGGGTAAACTAAAACTAGGGTGCATAGTTTCAGAATAAAGGGGCCACCCATTTAAAACTGAGATGAGGAGAAATTTCTTCGCTCAGAGGGTTGTAAATCTATGGAATTCTCTGCCCGAGAGCTGTGGAGGCTGGATCATTGAATATATTTAAGGCAGAGATAGACAGATTTTTGAGCGATAAGGGATTAAAGGGTTATGGGGAGCGGGTAGAGAAGTGGAGCCGAGCCCATGATCAGATCAGCCATCATCTTATTGAATGGCTGAGCAGGCTCCAAGGGCCAAATGACCCACTCCCGCTCCTATTTGTTATGTTATTTTGTTCTTATGAGATAATAACCTGAGACTGTTAACGGGGATTCCAACCCTGGTACTGTACATGGGGATTGTAAACCTGGGAGTGAACAGCTCTGGGGCTTTCCTGTTACAATTGTCTGGGACGTAAACCAGAAGCTTAGCACTGAGCAGCGCCTTCAGGAGATGGTGAGAAATCCGAGCTTTCCAGACTAAGCTGTTACTTTACCAAGATGGCCGCGCATGCGTTTTGCTGCTCACTGAATCAAGATGGCGGAGAACTGACCCTGGCTTCCTGTACAAAGCTGGCCGCCGTTACTCTGGGCCTTTGACCGGGAGAAAGCCTCGAGCCTGCAGTCGACGATTTTCCGAGTATTATTCCCAGCTTCCGGCGGGCTGCAGTTGATTATGAAACCTCCCCGGCTACCCCTTAGTCCATTACTCCCCTCCGCCGCGCTGAAAAAGAGCTGTTTTGCGGAGCACATTTCACCATACCTGCTTCGCCATTACACGCACCGCGCATGCTCCAAACACAGTCAGGTCTCGCGCCTGCGCACAGGGCCCCTGTAGTCTGGGGTCGGCACATTCTCCGACGCGGGGAATGCTGGGTAAATAGGAACGGCTACGTCAGTGAATGGAAGAGGATTTACTGGGCTCCCATTGGCCACTGAACCATGTTCATTCTGGTACTTGGACTTTGTTTCTGCTGCTCTTCACAACCCCGATACCTGAGCTGGAGATTAATGTTCTGTATAAATATTAAATAAATCAGCTTGTTTCAAACACCGTATGTCCAATATTTCATTTCTCCTTAATAAGAGACTAATTAATGTTTCCTTCCCTTCCATTTTGGACCTTTTCTTACTCTAGATTATTTCACTTCTCACGTAATTCATCTTTTCCCACGTCAAATCCCAAGCTTGTTTATTTTGAGCATACGGCTTGTGGATGTCTCAGACTGAACCGGCGTGTCTCACTTTACACTCATTTGACGTTCCTTTCAACCAACCCTTGAAAGAACTATCTTGCGTAAGACTGGAAATCTGTTATTTTCTCTATTGTTTAACGATTTTTAAATGCGGTTAATAGATCTCCACACATACTGCATGTGATCAACTTTGAAATGTTCAAATCTTTGTAATTGCCTTTGCTAATTTTGATTGGTTAGTTGATTAAAATTACTTGTTACTAACATACCTTGCCGTATTTCTTGCATCAAAATAATTGTTTAAATACTTCCTTTATCAGGTCTTTAGCTTCCCCACTGATCTCTGTTTCCTCTTGTGGGGGAATCTCGAACTGGGTGGCAAAGTCTGAGCATAAGGGGGCGCCCATTTAAAATGGAAATTAAGAGAAATTTCTTCTCTCAGACGGTCGTGAATCTTTGAAATTTTCCACCCCAGAGAACAGTGGAGTCTGGTTATTGAAAATATTTAAGTTGCAGATAGACTGATTTTTGAAAGAAAGTGGAGTCAAGGTTTATGGGGAGAGGGCTGGGAAGTGGAATTGAGGCCAAGATCAGATCAGCCAAGATCTTATTGAATGGTGGGGTGGGCTCAAGGGGCCAGATGGCCTACTTCTGCTCCTATTTCTTATGTTCTTAGCCTTGGTTAGGGGCTGGGTTTAGATGTAGCTTTCATAGTTGTGGTTTATGCTTATTTGTTAGGATTGGGATTAGTGGTTGGGGTAGTCAGTAGGATATACGTCTTAGGATAAAATGATTAACTTGGAAAGCACTATTGGCAATATAAGTGTCACTTGACATGCCCTTTTCCATTTCATGTTTATAATCTGACAGAGCCGAGTCATGTTTATAATCTGACAGAGCCTCACATTATGTTCATTCAAGGAACTTTCTTTCCTGTGCAAGCTTCATTTCCTCGCTTCTTTCTGTCTCTCTACATCGTAATCTCTACATTTCTCATGGAAAAGTAAATTAGTGACATTAGATTTGGGGACAATAACAGATGGATACAGTTGTTGCGCTGGTCACATCTAATCTTCAGCCTGCCTGAAAAGGACTTCTGACAATAATCTGTCACCAGGCCTCACCAGTCACTGTCTGATTCTTCCATCATCTTTTCATTCATTACCCACATTTCCCCCTAAGCGGCTTTCACTGGCATGACCATTCCCCATACTGAGGCTCTCTAATTACCGAGCAGAGCATAAACACCGGCAGGGACTGGTCAGACCAAATGGCCCATTTCTGTGTAATTCTGTAATTTTGTTGTCTCAGTGTAAGTGGTCCTTGGATTTGATGCCTCAGTGTTACTGGTCCCTGGATTTGGTGCGTCAGTGTAAGTGGTCTCGGGATTTGATGCCTCAGTGTTACGGGTCCCTGTATTTGGGGCGTCAGTGCAAGTGGTCCCTGGATTTGATGCCTCAGTGTTACTGGTCCCTGGATTTGGTGCGGCAGTGTAAGTGGTCTCGGTATTTGATGCCTCAGTGTTACTGGTCCCTGGATTTGGTGCGTCAGTGTAAGTGGTCCCTGGTTTTGATGCCTCAGTGTTACTGGTCCCTGAATTTGTTGTCACTGTATTATTAATCTCTCAATTTGGTGTCACGGTGTAATTCATCCTGGATTTGATTCCTCATTGTAACTGGTCCCTGAATTTGGTGCCTCAGTGTAAGGGGTCCCTAGATTTCATGCCTCAGTGTAAGGGGTCCCTGGATTTGATGCCTCAGTGTAAGGGGTCCCTGGATTGATTCCTCAGTTCAAGTGGTCCCTGGATTTGGAGTCACAATGCAAGTGCCAGCGGGAAATGGTGTCTCAATGTAAGTGGTCCCTGGATTTGCGCCACAATGTAAGTGGTCCCTGGATTTGGTGTCACAATGTAAGGGAATCCTGGATTTGTTATCAACAGCACCTCGTCATTGGGACTGAGGACAGCCCAGCAGCGCATTCAGCACAGAATGACCCCACTAAAATCTATTCCCAATTAACACTACCTACATTAATTCACCAGAAACAGCCCAGTGCCTGCAAGGAACTGCAGCCTAGCATCTAACTTCAATGGAACACTCAGGACAAAACATTTTAAAGGAAAAATAAACCCGATCATAGTTCAACAAAGGGAATTGGGGCAGTAAATCCCTCTCACTCATAGTGTGAGCCCGGGCTGGCCCAATAGGGTGAACGCGGGCTGGCACAATAGGGTGAACGTGGGCTGGCACAATAGGGTGAGCGCGGGCTGGCACAATAGGGTGAGCGCGGACTGGCCCAATAGGGTGAGCGCGGGCTGGACAAATAGGATGAGCCCGGGCCAGGGTCACCAGACAACAATTAGCACAAAAAGGCGCCCTTGCAGGGGTCACTGACCTGGGCACAAACATGTGACCAATCAAACTGACAGACACCCTGAAGCCCCGGCCACACTTTGTCCCTGCATGAAGGACAGCGCATGCGCCGTGAGACACGCCCTGACCAAGATGGCGGCCGCTGAGCCCGCTCCCCCGCCGGGGAAACATTTACCGCCAAGAAAGTAATCAAGAAAACATCACCGATCGGCGGAAGGGGCGCAGAAAATCGAGGAAGGAGAGTTACTCCATCTACATCTACAATTCACCCCGATACCGGCATCTCCTCCAGGGCCATGGGCATCATGAACTCGGTTGTGAAGGATAATTTGGAGCGCATCGCGGGTGAGGCTTCCCGCCTGGCCCATTATAACCAGCGCCGCACCATCAGCTCCCGGGAGATCCAGACCGCCGTGCGCCTGCTGCTGGCCAAGCACGCCGTGTCGGAAGGGACAAAGGCGGTGACCAAGCACACCAGCTGCAAATCAAACTGCGCGCTGTCCAGAGAGATCAAACCCAAACATAACGGCTCTTTTAAGCGCCACACACAACCTCTCTGAAAGAGCTGCACAAACCCATCTCCCTTTAGACTCAAATCACTAATTATTTCCTGAACAAGTGTGTGCGAAGCTTTGCAGTCCCAGCTGTAGACTTAGTTTTAAATTCTCAGATAACCGATTTTACTGTCCGGTTCTTCCCTTTCCCGCCCTAAACTACAAACACGGTCCCTGGTCGCTCATTCCCTTTGCTCTCAGACCCGGCCATTTACATCGAAACATAGAAAACATAGAAAATAGGTGCAGGAGCAGGCCATTCAGCCCTTCTCGCCTGCACCGCCATTCAATGAGTTCATGGCTGAACATGAAACTTCAGTACCCCCTTCCTGCTTTCTCGCCATAACCCTTGATCCCCCTAGTAGTAAGGACTTCATCTAACTCCCTTTTGAATATATTTAGTGAATTGGCCTCAACTACTTTCTGTGGTAGAGAATTCCACAGATTCACCACTCTCTGGGTGAAGAAGTTTCTCCTCATCTCGGTCCTAAATGGCTTACCCCTTATCCTCAGACTGTGACCCCTGGTTCTGGACTTCCCCAACATTGGGAACATTCTTCCTGCATCGAACCTGTCTAAACCCGTCAGAATTGTAAACGTTTCCATGAGGTCCCCTCTCATTCTTCTGAACTCCAGTGAATACAAGCCCAGTGGATCCAGTCTTTCTTGATAGGTCAGTCCCACCATCCCGGGAATCAGTCTGGTGAATCTTCGCTGCACTCCCTCAATAGCAAGAATGTCCTTCCTCAAGTTAGGAGTCCAAAACTGTACACAATACTCCAGTTGTGGCCTCACCAAGGCCCTGTACAACTGTAGCAATACCTCCCTGCCCCTTGAACTCAAATCCCCTCGCTATGAAGGCCAACATGCCATTTGCTTTCTTAACCGCCTGCTGTACCTGCATGCCAACCTTCAATGACTGATGTACCATGACACCCAGGTCTCGTTGCACCTTCCCTTTTCCTAATATGTCACCATTCAGATAATAGTCTGTCTCTCTGTTTTTACCACCAAAGTGGATAACCTCACATTTATCCACATTAAACATCATCTGCCATGCATTTGCCCACTCACCTAACCTATCCAAGTCACTCTGCAGCCTCATAGCATCCTCCTCGCAGCTCACACTGCCACCCAACTTAGTGTCATCCGCAAATTTGGAGATACTGCATTTAATCCCCTCGTCTAAATCATTAATGTACAATGTAAACAGCTTGGGCCCCAGCACACAATCTTGCGGCACCCCACTAGTTACTGCCTGCCATTCTGAAAAGTACCCATTTACTCCTACTCTTTGCTTCCTGTCTGACAACCAGTTCTCAATCCACGTCAGCACACTACCCCCAATCCCATGTGCTTTAACTTTGCACATTAATCTCTTGTGTGGGACCTTGTCGAAAGCCTTCTGAAAGTCCAAATATACCACATCAACTGGTTCTCCTTTGTCCACTTTACTGGAAACATCCTCAAAAAATTCCAGAAGATTTGTCAAGCATGATTTCTCTTTCACAAATCCATGCTGACTTGGACCTATCATGTCACCATTTTCCAAATGCGCTGCTACGACATCCTTAATAATTGATTCCATCATTTTACCCACTACTGAGGTCAGGCTGACCGGTCTATAATTCCCTGTTTTCTCTCTCCCTCCTTTTTTAAAAAGTGGGGTTACATTGGCTACCCTCCACTCGATAGGAACTGA
The DNA here is from genome assembly GCF_044704955.1 of Pristiophorus japonicus. Lineage (NCBI taxonomy): Eukaryota > Metazoa > Chordata > Chondrichthyes > Pristiophoridae > Pristiophorus > Pristiophorus japonicus. The sequence continues at coordinate 178,935,360 of NC_091985.1, read as the reverse complement.
TCCAGAGTCAATGGAATGTTGGAGAATGACTGTCAATGCATCCGCTATTTCCAAGGCCACCTCCTTAAGTACACCGCCTGCCGACGTTTTAGAAGTTTGTTTTAGGGTGAGGCTCAGACTATAGCCATCTCGTTCTCTCTCACGCCCTTTTCAAATTAAAAGAAAATTCTCGTTAGGGATCAAACCGTTTATTAACCCTAGAGTCCGAGTGTAACAACCCAAAATAGGAGTTCTTACAGAGACCAGAACCGGGACAGTTTGAACACTCTGTCCCTCTTCTGTTTTCACAGAGAGATTCCCAGTTCTGGTCTCACTCCCGCTGGTGCGGGGGATCGATCGATAATCTATGAAATCCAACTTTTACATAGATTGAGCTGGAATGTGTCCCGTTACAGAATCAGTGAGGTTTATTCCCGCCCATTACAGACAGTTTAAACTGAACCGGAATTTCATCCTGATTCTAACAGCCTGGAATTTGCAAGTGAAATATGGATTAAGACAAAAGGAAACAAAAAGTGTTTGGAAATATTTGGCTTATGATCAAGTTACTAACATAATTTTGCAATTTTAACAATTATTGGCGGGATTTTTGAATTCCTAAATCGTTCGATGACCGACTGTTGAGAACAGTCATTTCCGCCCAGGTTTCATTGGCGGACTAAACAGGCTGCGATTGGTCATCAGAAAAGACCAATGAAATTCACCACAGAGCGATCAATCACAAGTTCGCTCCTTGCATTTCTCCAGAAGGTATAAGAAATGCAGATGTGGGAAGAGTTTCTGATTCTTTCTCTGAACTTGTGGATTGTGGAAATATCTGGCGGTGAAAGACGCACTTTGGTCTTGCCGAAACTTGCTGGTCTTCCAGAGCAAGGAGATGTCCACGTCTGCGTGTTGCAGACTGGCGCAATCGAAGATCCATGACTACGTGCTGAGGGGCACTAAAGAATTGGAGCAGCCGCCGCAAAGGCACGGTGGGGAAGAGCTACAGTTTGAAGCCCTTCCACCACGGTAAATCCAGGGGATGGAATCAGTATAAAACTCCCCTCCGGCTGCAATGGTAAACCTTTTGTATACATAGAGCACCATGATCTACCTATGTATTGCCATGTATAATGCAAGTTCTGTTGCTTAATGCACGTTGGAAACAAATGTAACTGTACCCTCACTGTGTACCGTATGGTGACACATGGAATGTAACTTGATGAACGTACCGGAATGTAACTTGATGAACGTACCACAATGTATCCTGGATTGTATGAATCGTACCTTGAAATGTAAAGTAAAGAAATATATTGAACGGGACTGCGGTCAGCATCTAAATGTAATGAATGGAATTGCTGACCGCATCCAAATGTACTGAACTGCTTTCGAATGTATTGTGCACATTTTTATATGAATAAAGTATATTTTGAAATTTAAAAAAAAAATCTGGAAGATGAAAAAGCGGCGGTAAAGCTCGGCACAAGGACAAGTCTCGCTCCTCCCGGGCCGGACTGCAGTTCCCTGTGGGCCGTGTTCACAGGCTCCTGCGGAAGGGGAACTATGCTGAGCGTGTGGGTGCCGGAGCCCCGGTCGACATGGCTGCTGTGCTCGAGTATCTGACCGGCTGAAATCTTGGAGCTGGCCGACAACGGGGCCCGCGACAACAAGAAGACCCGCACCCTCCCCAGACACCTGCAGCTGGCCATTCGCAACGACCAGGAGCTCAACAAGCTGTTGGTAAAGGTGACCATCGCTCAGGGCGGGGTGCTGCCTAATATCCAGGCTGTGCTGCTGCCCAAGAAAACCACCAGTGCGTCCAAGAGCAAGTAATGCGGACAGGATTTAATCTAATAAACCAAAGGCTCTTTTCAGAGCCAACCACCGTATCTGTGAAAGGGCTGGTTACTGTTCTATGGGTCAGAATTATCCCAGATCTAGTTTAATATATTACATCTCTGCATTTAAGCTGGGCGTCTCCTGATCTCGGTTAGAAATCGGTCACTCTCTGTCAAACATGTAGATATCGAGATCGACAAACTCTGCCGCAGGATTGCTGTTAGCGGATATTCGGATCAGTGAATCAATATAGAGAGAGTTGCTTCAGAGAAACACAAAATCGACGGAACCTGAATGTGAGACCGGCCGTCATTGAACACGTTGTGTGAGCCGAAAAAAACGGATGTTAAGAGCCGAGTATAAAGGGAATGAGCGGTTGAAGGGCCCAACCTTTCTCACTGCGAATTCATTTATTGGTTCAAAGTCCTGTTTAATGCTATGGGAGACGCACATGAATGATTTTCGTCAAAATTAATTTCATTGACAATTATTCTTAGTTGTAAAATGCTGCAGTTACAAGCTCACATAATTCATTTCTGACCTGACAGGGATATTAAAATTACATCGACTGCGATTGGCCGAGAATCGAACCCGTGTCAACTGCTTGGAAGGCAGCTATGGTCACCACTACATCACCATCGCCCACACAATACTCAGTGTATTTACAGACTAACTAATTCTTGCAGGACACAAGTGGGACAAATACTATATTCAGTAATCAGAATGTCAGCCGGGTGCTGGGACACTTCCCCTCCAATTAAACACCGTCACTGTGAATAGTTACCTTGTTTGGGCTGAGCCCGCATCCCATTCATTAGTTTTAAGCCCTTTTAGTTTAAAAATAATCAACAGATATGGGGAATGTTTTTTTGTAAATTGATTAATTTGTACGACATTAACCTGCTGAAGGCACTAAGTTTGGTGGATTAAAACCAGCCTCTTCCTGTCACTTTCTCAAATGTGAGCGATGGTGGTATAGTGAGCGGTGAGCTGCCTCCAAGCAGTGGAACTGGCTTCGATGCCCGGCCATCGCAATCCGGGTAAGTTTACCGCCTCGCAGGCCAGAAATGATTGATGGTACCTTGCAGCAGGATTTTATAACAGCAAACCTGTTGCACTGTCTGTCGACAGTGACCAGTTTAGAACCGAGAATGTCTGAGGATCATTTCTGATCAGGAAACTAGCCGCTTAATTGCAGAGATTCAATGTTAATTTAGATCTGGGACAATTGTGATCCATAGAACAGTAACATGTCCTTACATTGATACTGTGGGTGGCTCGGAAAAGAGTCTTTGGTTTATCAGATTAAACCCTGTCCGCTTTACTTGCTCTTGGACTCACTGGTGGTTTTCTTGGGCAGCGGCACAGACTGGATATTAGGCAGCACCCGCCCTCAGCGATGGCCACCTTTCCCAGCAGCTTGTTGAGCTCCTGGTCGTTGCGGATGGCCAGCTGCAAGTGTCTGGGGATGATGCGGGTCATCTTGTTGTCGCGGGCTGCGTTGCCGGCCAGCTCCAGGATTTCAGCGGTCAGATACTCGAGCACAGCAGCCATGTAGACTGGGGCCCTGCCACCAACACGCTCAGCATAGTTTGCCTTCCACAGGAGCCTGTGAACACGGCCCATAGGGAATTACAGTCCGGCCCGGGAGGAGCGAGACTTGGCCTTGGCCCTAGCTTTACCGCCGGTTTTTCTTCTTTTTTTTGTTTGAAAAATATACTTTATTCATATAAAAATGTTTGCGGTACATTGGAAAACATTTGGATGCGGTCAGCAATTCTATACAATTAATTTGGATGCTGACAGCAGTTCCATACAATACACTGGCGTACATTTCATTTCAAGGTACAGTTTAGAACAATCCGTAAATCACGTTGCATGTAGCACTGTATAAATAAGGGTATTACATGGAGCAGGTAAGAACAGGTTTACATTACATTCCAGGATACATTTCAATACCGATCACCAATTACGTTACATGAAGCACTATGCAGATGAAAGCAGTAGTCGGAATGGGTGAGGATACAGTTACATTTCTTTACACGTTACTAAACAGTGCAGAAACTTTCATTGTACATGGCACAACACAGATGTTTTTCAGTATATGGTGCTTTTTCAAACATTTCCACAATCCACACGTTTAGAGACAGAATGAGAAACTGCCCACATCTGCCTTTCTTGCCTTCGGGAGGAATGCAGGGACCGAACTTGTGATTGGTCTCTCTGTGGGGAATTTCATTGGTCACAGTCTGTTTAGCCGGCCAATGAAAGTAAGGCGGAAATTACTGTCTCCAACAGTCAGAATAAGGATCTTTTAATTCAAAAAGCCCAAGACTTTTAAAAATAGCGGATTATGATAATAAATTTACCATGAGTCCAAGATTTTCCAACATGTTTTAATTCCTTTTCTCTTATTCTATATTTCCCTTGCAAGTTCCAAACTGTTACAATCAGGAACAAATTCGGGTACTGTTTCATACTATCTGTAATGGGCGGGAATCAATCCCCACTGATTCTGTAACGAGACACATTCCAACTTAATCTTTGTAAAAGTTGGATTTTATAGATTATCGATCAATCCCCCGCAAAGACGGCAGTGAGACCAGAACTAGGGGTCCCTCTGTGAAAAGAGAAGAGGGACAGAGTGTTCAAACTGCCCCGGTTCTGGTCTCTGTAAGAACTCCCGTTCTGGTTTGTTACACTGCAGGGAGTCTCGGGTCAATAAACGGATTGACCCACAACAGGAATTGAAAAATAAACTTGAAAACGGCCTGCGAGAGAGAATGAGTGACTGAAATCTGAGTCTCAGCCCCTAAACAAGCTTTTAATTCGGCAGGCGGTGTAAATGAACGGGTCTAAGAGCAAAGGGAAAGTGCGAGCAGCGACCGTGTTTGCAGTTTGTGGGCGGGAAATTCCAGTGACACTGAGGTCGAACCGGACAGTGAAACTGCCGGAGAATTCAAAATCTACAGCTGGAACTGCAAAGGTTCGCACACACTTGTTCAGGAAATAATTAGTGATTTGAGTCTAAAGGGAGATGGGTTTGTGCAGCTCTTTCAGAGAGGTTGTGTGTGGCGCTAAAAAGAGCCGTTATGTTTGGGTTTGATCTCTCAGGACAGCGCGCAGTTTGACTTGGAGCTGGTGTACTTGGTCACCACCTGTGTCCCTTCCGACACGGCGTGCTTGGCCAGCTCCCCGGGCAGCAGCAGGCGCACGGCGGTCTGGATCTCCCGGGAGCTGATGGTGCGGCGCTGGTTGGAATGGGCCAGGCGGGAAGCCTCACCCGCGATGCGCTCCAAAATATCGCTCACAACCGCGGTCATGATACCCATGGCCCTGGAGGAGATGCCGGTGTCGGGTGAACCTGCTTCATCAATTTGTAGATGTAAATGGAGTAATTCTCCTTTCTCGACTTTCTGCGCTTCTTGCCGCCCTTCGGTGGTGTTTTCTTGATTACTTTCTTGCTGGTAACTTTACTTCCCGTCAGCTATTGTCTGGTTCAGTCCGGCACAGATTTGAGGAAACTCTGCTCCGAGCCCGCATTTTGTAGGCAGCCCCACACTCCGCCCACAGCCCTATGCTAATGATGGGTGGGTGACAATGATAGTGATTGGTTCATTGTTCTGTATCTCTCTAATTGGTCTCTTTAAACATCCAATCAGATTTATTGCTCGCCACAATCACAAATCCTTGAATGATGTCATCAGTTAGAATCCATCCTGATTTATAATCTGTTCTTTTTGTGTTTCTATTCTGCTCTCAGGCAAAAATCTTACCAGGAAGGTTCATTCAGGTTTTAGTATAATTATATTCAACACTCTGAACAGCATTCTCACTGCTCTGTTTGTCGATGTACATTTTTACATGTTCAACAGACATTGACCGGATTATAACTGAAATCGACTGAGGATCACTTCTGGTCAGGAAACTCCCAGCATATCAACCGGAGGGATCTAATATTAAGCAGAGAAATAGAGACTTGGATTTATATATTGCCTTTCACAACCATCGGACTTCTGAAGGTGCTTCGAAGCCAATGAAGTACTTTTAGAAGTGTAGACACTGTAGTAATGTAGGAAAGGCGGCAGACATTTCGCGCACAGCAAGCTCCCACAGACAGCAATATGATAATGAACAGATAAGCTGTTGTGTTATGTTAATCGAGGGATAAGTATTGGCCATGACACCAGGATAACTGATCTGCTCTTCTTCGAAATAATGGCCGAGGGATGCTTTACGTTCACCTGAGAGAGCAGAAGAGGTCTCCGTTTAACGTCTCTTCCTATAAATGGCACCTCCGACAGTGCAGCACTCCCTCATCACTGCACTGGTGTAACAGCCTAGATTTTGTGCTCAAGTCCCGAGAGTGGGACTTGAATCCACAACCTTCTGACTCAGAAGCGAGAGTGCTACAAACTGAAACACAGCTGATAAGGTTGTCATCAATAGATCAGTTTCTTCAGACAGTAAGCAGCCCTTTCACAGGTAGAGTGGGTGGCTCTGAAAAGAATCAACGTGTTGTTAGATTAAATCTTGTCCACTTTACTTGCTCTTGCTGGGTCCAGCATTAGATTTCTTTGTCACAAGCCCCGCCTGGATTTTTGGCTGTTCAGTCATGATCATATTGAATTGTGGAGCAGAATTTCCAGAAGGCATTCGATAAGGTGCCACATAAAAGGTTACTGCACAAGATAAAGGCTCTCATGGGGTTAGGGTAATATATTAGCATGGACAGAGGATTGGCTAACTAACAGAAAACAGAGTCGGGATAAATGGGTCATTTTCCAGTTGGCAATCAGTAATTAGTGGGGTGCCGCAGGGATCGGTGCTGGGGCCTCAACTATTTACAATCTATAATAATGACTTGGATAAAAAGACTGAGTGCAATGTAGCCAATTTTGCTGATGATACAAAGATGGGTGTAGAAGCAAATTGTGAGCAGGACACAAGAAATCTGCAAAGGGATAAGTGAGTGGGCAAATTCTTGGCAGATGAAGTATAATGTGGGAAAATGTGAGGTTATCCACTGCAGCAGAAAAAATAGTAAAGCAAATTATAATTTAAATGGAGACAAATTGCAAAATGCTGCAGTACAGAGGGACTTTGGGGTCCTTGAGCATGAAACATAACAAATTAGTATGCAGGTACAGCAAATAATCAGGAAAGCAAATTAAATGTTGGTCTTTATTGCAAGGGGGATAGAGTATAAAAGCAGAGCAGTCCTGTTACAACTGTACAGGGTATTGGTGAGGCCACACCTAGAGTACTGCAATGAGTTTTGGTCTCCATTTTTAAAGCTGGATATAATTGCATTGGAGACAGTTCAGAAGAGAAGGTTCACTCGGTTTATTCCGGAGATGAGGGGATTGACTTATGAAGATAGGTTAAGTAGGTTGGGCCTGTACTCATTGGAGTTCAGCAGAATGAGAGGTGATCTTATTTCCTCTCATTGGGGTATCTAGAACTAGGGGGCATAGTCTCAGAATAAGGGCCGCCCATTTAAAACTGAGATGAAGAGAAATTTCTTCTCTCAGAGGGTTGTAAATCTGTGGAATATTCTGCCCCAGAGAATGTGGAGGCTGGGTCATTGAATATATTTAAGATAGAGATAAACAGATTTTTTTAGCAATAAGGGAATTAAGGGATATGGGGAGCGGGCAGGGAAGTGGAGCTGAGTCCATTATGTGATCATCCAATATTTTATTGAATGGCGGAGCAGGTGCGAGGGACCAAATGGACTACTCCTGCTCCTATTTCTTATGTTCTTATGTTCTAGGCTTCGATCTGATAGAGCAGCCCCTAGTGTGGCACTTTCCCAAAAACTTTCAGGAAGTCTGGACAGGGGAGGGTGAAGGGGAGGGGAGGTTCTGGGTCAGTCTGGGACAGGGGAGGGTGAGGGACGGGTCTGGGTCAGTCTGGGACAGGGGAGGGTGAGGGGGGGTCTGGGTCAGCCTGGGACAGGGGAGGGTGAGGGGGCGTCTTGGTCAGTCTGGGACAGGGGAGGGTGAGGGAGGGAGGTCTCGGTCAGTACGGGACAGGGGAGGGTGAGTGGGGTGTCAGTCTGGGACAGGGGAGGGTGAGAGGGAGGGGGGTCTGGGTCAGTCTGGGACAGGGGAGGGTGAGTGGGGGGTCTGGGTCAGTCTGGGACAGGGGAGGGAGGGGTGTCTGGTTCAGTCTGGGACAGGGGAGAGTGAAGGGACGTCTGGGTCAGTCTGGGACAGGGGAGGGTGAGGGGGGTCAGTCTGGGACAGGGGAGGGTAAGGGGGCGTCTGGGTCAGTCTGGGACAGGGGAGGGTGAGGGGGATCTGGGTCATTCTGCGACGGGGAGGGTGGGGGGTGTCTGGGTCAGTCTGGGACAGGGGAGGGTGAGGGGGATCTGGGTCATTCTGCGACGGGGAGGGTGGGGGGTGTCTGGGTCAGTCTGGGACAGGGGAGGGAGGGGGGGTCTTGGTCAGTCTGGGACAGGGGCAGGTAAGGGGGGCTCTGGGTCAGTATGGGACAGGGGAGGGTGAGGGGAGTCAGTCTGGGACAGGGTAGGGCGTGGGGGTGTTAGTCTGGGACGGGTAGGGTGAGGGGGGTCAGACTGGGACAGGAGAGGGTGAGGGGAGCCTGGGTCAGTCTGGGACATGGGAGGGTGAGGGGGATCTGGGTAAGTCTGGGGCAGGGGAGGGTGAGGGGGACTCTGGGTCAGTCTGGGACAGGCTGGGTGAGGCGTGGGCTTCTGGGTCAGTCTGGGACAGGGGAGGGTGAGGGAGGGTCTGGGTCCGTCTGGGACAGGGGAGGGTGAGGGGGTATGGGTCAGTCTGGGGCACGGGAAGGTGAGGGGGGTCTGGGTCAGTCTGGGACAGGGGAGGGTGAGGGGGGTCTGGCTCAGACTGGGACAGGGGAGGCTAAGGGAGGCCTGGGTCAGTCTGGGACAGGGGAGGGTGAGGGTGGGTCTGGGTCAGTCTGGGACAGGGGAGGTTGAGGGCGGGTCAGTCTGGGACAGGGGAGGGTGAGGGGATCAGTCTGGGTCAGTCTGGGAGAGGGGAGGCTGAGAGGGGGTCTGGGTCAGTCTGGGGCAGGGGAGGGTGCGAGGGGGGCAGTCTGGGACAGGGAATGTTGAGTGGGGTTCTGGGTCAGTCTGGGACAGGGGAGGGTGAGGGGGACTGTCTGGGTCAGTCTGGGACAGGGGAGGGTGAGGGGGGTGTCTGGGTCAGTCTAGGACAGGGGAGGGTCAGGGGGCGGTCTGGGTCAGTCTGGGGCAGGGGAGGGTGAGGTGGGGGGCCTGGGTCAGTCTGGGACAGGGGAGGGTGAGCGGGGTTCTGCGTCAATCTGTGACTGGGAGGGTGAGGGGGTTGGTCTGGGTCAGTCTGGGACATGGGAGGATGAGGGTGGAGTCTGGGTCAGTCTGGGACAGGAGAGGGTGTGGGGTGGTCTGGGTCAGTCTGGGACAGGGGAGGGTGAGGGGGGTCAGTCTGGGGCAGGGGAGGGTGAGGGGGGTTCAGTCTGGGAGTGGGGAGCGTGTGGGGGTGTTAGTTTGGGACAGGGGAGGGTGAGGGGGGAGACAGTCTGCGACAGGAGAGGGTGAGGGGAGTCTGGGTCAGTCTGGTACAGGGGAGGGTGAGGGGGGGTCTGGGTCAGTCTGGGACAGGAGAGGGTGAGGGGGGGTCTGGGTCAGTCTGGGACAGGCTAGGTGAGGCGGGTGGTTCTGGGTCAGTCTGGGACAGGGGAGGGTGAGGGGGTGGGTCAGTCTGGGACTTGGGAGGGTGAGGGAGGATCTGGATCAGTCTGGGATAGGGGAGGGGGAGGGAGGATCTGGATCAGTCTGGGTCAGGGGAGGGTGAGGGCGTATGGGTCAGTGTGGGACAGGGGACGGTGAGGGGGTCTGGGTCAGTCTGGGACAGGGCCGGGTGAGGGGGGGTCAGTTTGGACAGGGTCGGGTGAGGGGGGGGTCTGGGTCAGTCCGGGACAGGGGAAGGTGAGGGGAATGGACTGGGTCAATGTGGGACAGGGGAGGGTGGAGGGGGGTGTCTTGGTCAGTTTGGGACAGTAGAGGGTGAGGGGGTGTCTGGGTCAGACTGGTAGAGGGGAGGCTGAGGGGGTTCTGGGTCAGTCTGGGACAGGGGATGGTGAGGGGGGTCTGGGTCATTCTAGGACAGGGGAGGTTGAGGGCGAGTCAGTCTGGGACAGGGGATGGTGAGGGGGTCTGGGTCAGTCTGGGACAGGGGAGGATGAGGGAGAGGGGAACCGGCTGGGACAGGGGAGGGTGAGGGGGAGTCTGGGTCTGTCTGGGACAGGGGTGGGTGAGGGGGAGTCTGGGTCAGTCTGGGACAGGGGATGGTGAGGGGGTTCTGGATCAGTCTGGAACAGCAGAGGTTGAGGGGGGGGTGTGGGTCAGTCTGGGACAAGGGAGGGTGAGGGCGGGTCTGGGTCAGTCTGGGACACGGGAGAGTGAAGGGGGTCTGGGTCAGTCTGGGACAGGGGAGGGTGAGGATGGGTCAGTCTGGTACAGGGGAGGGTGAGGGAGGGTCTGGGTCAGTCTGGGACAGGGGAGGCTGAGGGGGGTCTGGGTCAGTTTGGGACAGTGGAGGGTGAGGGGGGGTCTGGGTCAGTCTGGGACAGGGGAGGTTGAGGGCGGGTCAGTCTGGGACAGGAGAGGGTGAGGGGGTCAGTCTGGGTCAGTCTGGGAGAGGGGAGGTTGAGTGGGAGGGGTCTGGGTCAGTCTGGGACAGGGGATGGTGCGGAGGATAGTCTGGGACAGGGAAGGGTGAGGGTGGTTCTGGGTCAGTCTTGGACAGGGGAGGGTGAGGGGGATGGTCTGGGTCAGTCTGGGACAGGGGAGGTTGAGGGGGGTGTCTGGGTCAGTCTGGGACAGGGGAGGGTGAGGGGTGTTCTGCGTCAATCTGGGACGGGGAGGGTGAGGGGTGTCAGTCTGGTACAGGGGAGGGTGAGGGGGGTAATGAGTCGGTTTGGGACAGGGGAGGGTGAGGGGGGGATCTGGGTCAGTCTGGGACAGGAGAGGGTGAGGTGGGGGGCCTGGATCAGAGTGGTACAGGGGAGGGTGGGTGAGGGGTCTGGGTCAGTCTGGGGCAGGGGAGAGTGAGGGTGGTTCTGCGTCAATCTGGGACGGAGAGGGTGAGGTGGGGAGGTCCGTCTGGGACAGGGGAGGGTGAGGGGGGATCTGGGTCAGTCTGGGATAGGGGAGGGTGAGGGGAAGTCTGGGTCAGTCTGGGACAGGGGATGGTGAGGGGGTTCTATATCAGTCTTGGACAGGAGAGGGTGAGGGGAGTTCTGGGTCCGTAGACAGTGGAGGGTGAGGGGGGGATCTGGGTCAGTCTGGGACAGGGGAGGGTGAGAGGGTGGGGTTCAGTCTGGGACAGGGGAGGGAGAGGGGGCGTCTGTGTCAGTCTTGGACAGGAGAGGGTGAGGGGGGTTCAGGTAAGTAGACAGGGGAGGGTGATGGGGGGGGACTGGGTCATTCTGGGACTGGGGAGGGTGAGGGGGGTGTCAGTCTGGGACAGGGATGTGTGAGGGGGGTCTGGGTCAGTCTGGGACAGGGGAGAGTGAGGGGGTCTGTGTCAGTCTGGGACAGGGGAGGGTGAGTTGGGGTCAGTCTGGTACAGGGGAGGGTGAGGGGGGTATTGGGTCAGTTTGGGACAGGGGAGAGTGAGGGGGGTCTGGGTCAGTCTGGGACAGCGATGGTGTGGGGGATGGTCTGGGTCAGTCTGGGGCAGGGGAGAGTGAGGGTGGTTCTGCGTCAATCTGGGACGGAGAGGGTGAGGTGGGGAGGTCCGTCTGGGACAGGGGAGGGTGAGGGGGGATCTGGGTCAGTCTGGGATAGGGGAGGGTGAGGGGAAGTCTGGGTCAGTCTGGGACAGGGGATGGTGAGGGGGTTCTATATCAGTCTTGGACAGGAGAGGGTGAGGGGAGTTCTGGGTCCGTAGACACTGGAGGGTGAGGGGGGGATCTGTGTCAGTCTGGGACAGGGGAGGTTGAGGGCGGGTCAATCTGGGACAGGGGAGGGTGAGGGGGGGTGATGGGTCAGTCTGGGACAGGGGAGGGTGGGGTGGGGTTTGGGTCTGTCTGGGACAGGGGAGGGTGAGGGGTGTTCTGCATCAATCTGGGACAGGGGAGGTATAGAGGGGGTCTGGGTCAGTCTGGGACAGGGAATTCTGAGGAGGGCGGGTGTGTCAGTCTGGGACAGGGGAGGGTGAGGGTGTTGGTCTGGGTGAGTCTGGGACAGGGGAGGGTGAGGGTGTGGGTCAGTCTGGGACAGGGGAGGTTGAGGGGGACTTCTGGGTCAGTCTGGGACAGGGGAGTGTGAGGGGGGCTGTCAATCTGGGACAGGGGACGATGACTGGGGTCCTGTGTCAGTCTGGGACAGGGGAGGGTGAGGGGGAGTCTGGGTCAGTCTGAGACAGGGGATGGTGAGGGGGTTCTGGATCTGTCTGGGACAGGAGAGGGTGAGGGGTTGTCTGGGTCAGTCTGGGACAGGGAAGGATGAGGGGGTGCCGGGTCAGTCTGGGACAGGGGAGGGTGAGGGGGGGTGATGGGTCAGTCTGGGACAGGGGAGGGTGGGGTGGGGTTTGGGTCAGTCTGGGACAGGGGAGGGTTAGGGATGTTCTGCATCAATCTGGGACGGGGAGGGTGAGGGGGGTCAGTCTGGGACAGGGGAGGGTGAGGCAGGGAGGATGTCAGTCTGGGACAGGGGACGATGAGGGGGGTTCTGGGTCAGTCTGGGACAGGGGAGGGTGAGGGGGAGTCTGAGTCAGTCTGGGACAGGGGATGGTGAGGGGGTTCTGGATCTGTCTGGGACAGGAAAGGGTGAGAGGGTGTCTGGGTCAGTTTGGCACAGGGAAGGATGAGGGAGGGTTCTGGGTCAGTCTGGGACAGGGAAGGGTGAGGGGTGTTCTGCGTCAATCTGGGTCGGGGAGGGTGAGGGGGGTCAGTCTGGGACAGGGGAGAGTGAGAGGGGGTGTGGGTCAGTATGGGACAGGGAATGGTGAGATGGGGAGGTGTCATTCTGGGACAGGGGAGGGTGAGGGGTTTGGTCTGGTTCAGTCTGGGACAGGGGAGGGTGAGGGGGGAAGTCAGTCTGGGACAGGGGAGGTTGAGGGGGCGTCTGGGTCAGTCTGGGACAGGGGAGAGTGAGAGGGAGTGTGGGTCAGTATGGGACAGGGAATGGTGAGGAGGGTGGTGTCACTCTGGGACAGGGGAGGGTGAGGGGTTGGTCTGGGTCAGTCTGGGACAGGGGAGGATGAGGGGGAGTCAGCCTGGGACAGGGGAGGTTGAAGGGGCGTCTGGGTCACTCTGGGACAGGGGAGAGTGAGAGGGAGTGTGGGTCAGTATGGGACAGGGAATGGTGAGGAGGGCGGTGTCACTCTGGGACAGGGGAGGGTGAGGGGGTTGGTCTGGGTCAGTCTGGGACAGGGGAGGATGAGGGGGAGTCAGTCTGGGACAGGGGAGCTTGAATGGGCGTCTGGGTCACTCTGGGACAGAGGAGGTTGAGGGGGGCGGTCAGTCTGGGACAGGAGAGGGTCAGGGGAGTTCTGGGTATGTCTGGGACAGGGGAGGATGAGGGGGAGTCTGGGTCAGTCTGGGACAGGGGAGGGTGCGGGGGGCTGTCTGGAAAAGGGGAGTGTTAGGGGGATGGTCTGGGTCAGTCTGGGACAGGGGAGGGTGAGGGGGGTGTCTGCATCAGTCTGGGACACAGGAGGGTGAGTGGGGAGGTTCTGGGTCAGTCTTGGAAAGGGGAGGGTAAGGGGTGGCTGGGTCATTCTGGGACAGGGGAGGGTGAGGGCTGTTCTGCGTCAATCTGGGATGGGGAGTGTGAGGGGTGTCAGTCTGGGACAGGGGAGGGTGAGAGGGGCTCTGGATCAGTCTGGGACAGTGGAGGGTGAGGGGGGTTTGGGTCATTCTGCGACAGGTGAGGCTGAGGGGAGGTCTGGGTCAGTCTGGGACAGGGGAGGGTCAGGGGGGGGTTTCTGGGTCAGTCAGGGACAGGGGAGAGTGAGGGGTGGTCTGCGTCAATCTGGGACGGGGAGGGTGAGGGGTGTCAGTCTGGAACAGGGGAGGGTGAGGGGGGAGTCTGGGTCTGTCTGGGACAAGGGAGGGTGAGGGGGCTGGTCTGGGTCAGTCTGGGACAGGGGAGTGTGAGGGGTGGGCAGTCTGGGACAAGGGAGGGTAAGGGGGGTCTGGGTCAGTCTGGGACACGGGAGAGTGAAGGGGGTCTGGGTCAGTCTGGGACAGGGGAGGGTGAGGGTGAGTCAGTCTGGTACACGGGAGGGTGAGGGAGGGTCTGGGTCAGTCTGGGACAGGTGAGGGTGAGGGGGGGTCTGGGTCAGACTGGGACAGGGGAGGCTGAGGGGGGTCTGGGTCAGTCTGGGACAGCGGAGGGTGAGTGGGGAGTCTGGGCCAGTCTGGGACAGGGGAGGTTGAGGGCGGGTCAGTCTGGGACAGGGGAGGGTGAGGGGGGCAGTCTGGGTCAGTCTGGGAGAGGGGAGGTTGAGTGGGGGGGTCTGGGTCAATCTGGGACAGGGGATGGTGCGGAGGGCAGTCTGGGACAGGGAAGGGTGAGTATGGTTCTGAGTCAGTCTGGGACAGGGGAGGGTGAGGGGGATGGTCTGGGTCAGTCTGGGACAGGGGAGGGTGAGGGGGGTGTCTGGGTCAGTCTGGGACAGGGGTGGATGAGGGGTGTTCTGCGTCAATCAGGGACGGGGAGGGTGAGAGGTGTCAGTCTGGGACAGGGGAGGGTGAGAGGGTGTCTGGGTCAGTCTGGGACAGGGAATGGTGAGGGGAGGTCTGGGTCAGTCTGGGACAGGGGAGGATGTGTGAGGTCAGTCTGGGACAGGGGAGGGTAAGGGGTGGACTGGGTCCGTCTGGCGCAGTGGAGGGTGAGGGATGTCTGGGTCATTCTGCGACAGGGGAGGGTGAGGGGGGCTCTGGGTCAGTCTGGGACAGGGGAGGGTCAGGGGGGGTTTCTGTGTCAGTCAGGGACAGGGGATGGTGGGGGGGATGTCTGGGCCAGTCTGGGACAGGGGACGGTGGTGGGTGGTGGTCTGGGTCAGTCTGGAACAGGGGAGGGTAAGAGGCTTTCTGGGTCAGTATGGGACAGGGGAGAGTGAGGGGGTGGTCAGTCTGGGAAAGGGGAGGGTGAGGGGGTGTCAGTCTGGGGCAGGGGACGGTGAGGGGTGGTCAGTCTGGGACAGGGGAGGGTGTGGGAGTGTTAGTCTGGGACAGGGAGGGTGAGTGGGGGACAGACTGGAACAGGGGAGGGCAAGGGGAGTCTGGGTCAGACTGGGACAGGGGAGGGTGAGGGGGGTCTAAGTCTGTCTGGGACAGGGGAGGCTGAGGGTGGTGGTCTGGTTCAGTCTGGGACAGGGGAGGGTGAGGTTGGGCGGGAATGGTTCCGTGTGGGACAGGGGAGGGTGAGGTGGGGAGGGGTCTGTCTGGGACAGGGAAGGGTGAGGGGGTGGTCTGGGTCTGTCTGGGACAGATGAGGATGAGGGGGGTCTTTGTCAGTCTGGGACATGGGAGGGTGAGTTTTGGTCTGGGTCAGTCTGGGACAGGGGAGGGTGTGAGGGAGTCAGGGTCAGTCTGGGACAGGGGAGGGTGAGGGGTTCTGGGTCTGTCTGGGACAGGGGAGGGTGAGGGGGTTCTGGATCAGTCTGGGACAGGTGTGTATGAGGGGAGGTCTGGGTCTGTCTGGGACAGGGGAGGGCGAGGGGGGGTCTGGGTCAGTCTGGGACAGGGGAGAGTGAGCGGATCTTCTGGGTCAGCCTGGGACAGGGGAGGGTGAGTGGGGTGTCAGTGTGGGACAGGGGATGGTGAGGGGGAGGGGTCTGGGTCAGTCTGCGACAAGGGAGTGTGAGGGGGGTCTGGGTCAGTCTGGGACAGGGAAAGGTGAGGGGGGTCTGGGTCAGTCTGCGACAGGGGAGGGTGAGGGGGATGGTCTGGTCAGTCTGGGACAGGGGAGGGTGAGGGGGGTGTCTGGGTCAGTCTGGGACAGGGGAGGGTGAGGGGGGAAGTCAGTCTGGGACTGGGGAGGTTGAGGGGGCGTCTGGGTCAGTCTGGGACAGGGGAGAGTGAGAGGGAGTGTGGGTCAGTATGGGACAGGGGAGGGTGAGGGGGTCTGGGTCTGTCTGGGACAGGGGAGGGTGAGGGGGGTCTGGATCAGTCTGGGACAGGTGTGTATGAGGGGGGGTCTGGGTCTGTCTGGGACAGGGGAGGGCGAGGGGGGTCTGGGTCAGTCTGGGACAGGGGAGGGTGAGCGGATCGTCTGGGTCAGCCTGGGACAGGGGAGGGTGAGTGGGGTGTCAGTGTGGGACAGGGGATGGTGAGGGGGAGGGGTCTGGGTCAGTCTGCGACAAGGGAGTGTGAGGGGGGTCTGGGTCAGTCTGGGACAGGGAAAGGTGAGGTTGGTCTGGGTCAGTCTGCGACACGGGAGGGTGAGGGGGATGGTCTGGGTCAGTCTGGGACAGGGGAGGGTGAGGGGGGTGTCTGGGTCAGTCTGGGACAGGGGAGGGTGAGGGGGGAAGTCAGTCTGGGACAGGGGAGGTTGAGGGGGCGTCTGGGTCAGTCTGGGACAGGGGAGAGTGAGAGGGAGTGTGGGTCAGTATGGGACAGGGAATGGTGAGGAGGGCGGTGTCACTCTGGGACAGGGGAGGGTGAGGGGGTTGGTCTGGGTCAGTCTGGGACAGGGGAGGATGAGGGGGAGTCAGTCTGGGACAGGGGAGCTTGAAGGGGCGTCTGGGTCACTCTGGGACAGAGGAGGTTGAGGGGGCGGTCAGTCTGGGACAGGAGAGGGTCAGGGGAGTTCTGGGTATGTCCGGGACAGGGGAGGATGAGGGGGAGTCTGGGTCAGTCTGGGACAGGGGAGGGTGCGGGGGGCTGTCTGGGACAGGGAAGAGTAAGGGGGGTTCTGGGTCAGTCTGGAAAAGGGGAGTGTTAGGGGGATGGTCTGGGTCAGTCTGGGACAGGGGAGGGTGAGGGGGGTGTCTGCACCAGTCTGGGACACGGGAGGGTGAGTGGGGGGGTTCTGGGTCAGTCTTGGACAGGGGAGGGTGAGGGGTGGCTGGGTCAGTCTGGGACAGAGGAGGGTGAGGGCTGTTCTGCGTCAATCTGGGATGGGGAGTGTGAGGGGTGTCAGTCTGGGACAGGGGAGGGTGAGAGGGGCTCTGGATCAGTCTGGGACAGTGGAGGGTGAGGGGGGTTTGGGTCATTCTGCGACAGGTGAGGCTGAGGGGAGGTCTGGGTCAGTCTGGGACAGGGGAGGGTCAGGGGGGGGTTTCTGGGTCAGTCAGGGACAGGGGAGAGTGAGGGGTGGTCTGCGTCAATCTGGGACGTGGAGGGTGAGGGGTGTCAGTCTGGAACAGGGGAGGGTTAGGGGGGAGTCTGGGTCTGTCTGGGACAGGGGAGGATGAGGGAGGGGGGAACCGCCTGGGAAAGGGGAGGGTGAGGGGGGGTGTGGGTCAGTCTGGGACAAGGGAGGGTGAGGGGGCTGGTCTGGGTCAGTCTGGGACAGGGGAGTGTGAGGGGTGGGCAGTCTGGGACAAGGGAGGGTAAGGGGGGTCTGGGTCAGTCTGGGACACGGGAGAGTGAAGGGGGTCTGGGTCAGTCTGGGACAGGGGAGGGTGAGGGTGAGTCAGTCTGGTACACGGGAGGGTGAGGGAGGGTCTGTGTCAGTCTGGGACAGGTGAGGGTGATGGGGGGTCTGGGTCAGACTGGGACAGGGGAGGCTAAGGGGGGTCTGGGTCAGTCTGGGACAGCGGAGGGTGAGTGGGGAGTCTGGGCCAGTCTGGGACAGGGGAGGTTGAGGGCGGGTCAGTCTGGGACAGGGGAGGGTGAGGGGGGCAGTCTGGGTCAGTCTGGGAGAGGGGAGGTTTAGTGGGGGGGGTCTGGGTCAATCTGGGACAGGGGATGGTGCGGAGGGCAGTCTGGGACAGGGAAGGGTGAGTATGGTTCTGGGTCAGTCTGGGACAGGGGAGGGTGAGGGGGATGGTCTGGGTCAGTCTGGGACAGGGGAGGGTGAGGGGGGTGTCTGGGTCAGTCTGGGACAGGGGTGGATGAGGGGTGTTCTGCGTCAATCTGGGACGGGGAGGGTGAGAGGTGTCAGTCTGGGACACGGGAGGGTGAGAGGGTGTCTGGGTCAGTCTGGGACAGGGAATGGTGAGGGGAGGTCTGGGTCAGTCTGGGACAGGGGAGGATGTGTGAGGTCAGTCTGGGACAGGGGAGGGTAAGGGGTGGACTGGGTCCATCTGGCGCAGTGGAGGGTGAGGGATGTCTGGGTCATTCTGCGACAGGGGAGGGTGAGGGGGGCTCTGGGTCAGTCTGGGACAGGGGAGGGTCAGGGGGGGTTTCTGTGTCAGTCAGGGACAGGGGATGGTGGGGGGGATGTCTGGGCCAGTCTGGGACAGGGGACGGTGGTGGGTGGTGGTCTGGGTCAGTCTGGAACAGGGGAGGGTAAGAGGCTTTCTGGGTCAGTATGGGACAGGGGAGAGTGAGGGGGTGGTCAGTCTGGGAAAGGGGAGGGTGAGGGGGTGTCAGTCTGGGGCAGGGGACGGTGAGGGGTGGTCAGTCGGGGACAGGGGAGGGTGTGGGAGTGTTAGTCTGGGACAGGGAGGGTGAGTGGGGGACAGACTGGAACAGGGGAGGGCAAGGGGAGTCTGGGTCAGACTGGGACAGGGGAGGGTGAGGGGGGTCTAAGTCTGTCTGGGACAGGGGAGGCTGAGGGTGGTGGTCTGGTTCAGTCTGGGACAGGGGAGGGTGAGGTTGGGCGGGAATGGTTCCGTGTGGGACAGGGGAGGGTGAGGTGGGGAGGGGTCTGTCTGGGACAGGGAAGGGTGAGGGGGTGGTCTGGGTCTGTCTGGGACAGATGAGGATGAGGGGGGTCTTTGTCAGTCTGGGACATGGGAGGGTGAGTTTTGGTCTGGGTCAGTCTGGGACAGGGGAGGGTGAGGGGGTCTGGGTCTGTCTGCGACAGGGGAGGGTGAGGGGGGTCTGGATCAGTCTGGGACAGGTGTGTATGAGGGGGGGTCTGGGTCTGTCTGGGACAGGGGAGGGCGAGGGGGGGTCTGGGTCAGTCTGGGACAGGGGAGGGTGAGCGGATCGTCTGGGCAGCCTGGGACAGGGGAGGGTGAGTGGGGTGTCAGTGTGGGACAGGGATTGGTGAGGGGGAGGGGTCTGGGTCAGTCTGCGACAAGGGAGTGTGAGGGGGGTCTGGGTCAGTCTGGGACAGGGAAAGGTGAGGGGGGTCTGGGTCAGTCTGCGACAGGGGAGGGTGAGGGGGATGGTCTGGGTCAGTCTGGGACAGGGGAGGGTGAGGGGGGTGTCTGGGTCAGTCTGGGACAGGGGTGGGTGAGGGGGGAAGTCAGTCTGGGACAGGGGAGGTTGAGGGGGAATGTGGGTCAGTATGGGACAGGGGAGGGTGAGGGGGTCTGGGTCTGTCTGGGACAGGGGAGGGTGAGGGGGGTCTGGATCAGTCTGGGACAGGTGTGTATGAGGGGGGGTCTGGGTCTGTCTGGGACAGGGGAGGGCGAGGGGGGGGTCTGGGTCAGTCTGGGACAGGGGAGGGTGAGCGGATCGTCTGGGGCAGCCTGGGACAGGGGAGGGTGAGTGGGGTGTCAGTGTGGGACAGGGGATGGTGAGGGGGAGGGGTCTGGGTCAGTCTGCGACAAGGGAGTGTGAGGGGGGTCTGGGTCAGTCTGGGACAGGGAAAGGTGAGGGTGGTCTGGGTCAGTCTGCGACAGGGGAGGGTGAGGGGGATGGTCTGGGTCAGTCTGGGACAGGGTAGGGTGAGGGGGGTGTCTGGGTCAGTCTGGGACAGGGGAGGGTGAGGGGGGAAGTCAGTCTGGGACAGGGGAGGTTGAGGGGGCGTCTGGGTCAGTCTGGGACAGGGGAGAGTGAGAGGGAGTGTGGGTCAGTATGGGACAGGGAATGGTGAGGAGGGCGGTGTCACTCTGGGACAGGGGAGGGTGAGGGGGTTGGTCTGGGTCAGTCTGGGACAGGGGAGGATGAGGGGGAGTCAGTCTGGGACAGGGGAGCTTGAAGGGGCGTCTGGGTCACTCTGGGACAGAGGAGGTTGAGGGGGGCGGTCAGTCTGGGACAGGAGAGGGTCAGGGGAGTTCTGGGTATGTCCGGGACAGGGGAGGATGAGGGGGAGTCTGGGTCAGTCTGGGACAGGGGAGGGTGCGGGGTGCTGTCTGGGACAGGGAAGAGTAAGGGGGGTTCTGGGTCAGTCTGGAAAAGGGGAGTGTTAGGGGGATGGTCTGGGTCAGTCTGGGACAGGGGAGGGTGAGGGGGGTGTCTGCATCAGTCTGGGACACGGGAGGGTGAGTGGGGGGGTTCTGGGTCAGTCTTGGACAGGGGAGGGTGAGGGGTGGCTGGGTCAGTCTGGGACAGAGGAGGGTGAGGGCTGTTCTGCGTCAATCTGGGATGGGGAGTGTGAGGGGTGTCAGTCTGGGACAGGGGAGGGTGAGAGGGGCTCTGGATCAGTCTGGGACAGTGGAGGGTGAGGGGGGTTTGGGTCATTCTGCGACAGGTGAGGGTGAGGGGAGGTCTGGGTCAGTCTGGGACAGGGGAGGGTCAGGGGGGTGTTTCTGGGTCAGTCAGGGACAGGGGAGAGTGAATGGTGGTCTGCGTCAATCTGGGACGGGGAGGGTGAGGGGTGTCAGTCTGGAACAGGGGAGGGTTAGGGGGGAGTCTGGGTCTGTCTGGGACAGGGGAGGATGAGGGAGGGGGGAACCGCCTGGGAAAGGGGAGGGTGAGGGGGGGTGTGGGTCAGTCTGGGACAAGGGAGGGTGAGGGGGCTGGTCTGGGTCAGTCTGGGACAGGGGAGTGTGAGGGGTGGGCAGTCTGGGACAAGGGAGGGTAAGGGGGGTCTGGGTCAGTCTGGGACACGGGAGAGTGAAGGGGGTCTGGGTCAGTCTGGGACAGGGCAGGGTGAGGGTGAGTCAGTCTGGTACACGGGAGGGTGAGGGAGGGTCTGTGTCAGTCTGGGACAGGTGAGGGTGAGGGGGGGTCTGGGTCAGACTGGGACAGGGGAGGCTAAGGGGGGTCTGGGTCAGTCTGGGACAGCGGAGGGTGAGTGGGGAGTCTGGGCCAGTCTGGAACAGGGGAGGTTGAGGGCGGGTCAGTCTGGGACAGGGGAGGGTGAGGGGGGCAGTCTGGGTCAGTCTGGGAGAGGGGAGGTTGAGTGGGGGGGGTCTGGGTCAATCTGGGACAGGGGATGGTGCGGAGGGCAGTCTGGGACAGGGAAGGGTGAGTATGGTTCTGGGTCAGTCTGGGACAGGGGAGGGTGAGGGGGATGGTCTGGGTCAGTCTGGGACAGGGGAGGGTGAGGGGGGTGTCTGGGTCAGTCTGGGACAGGGGTGGATGAGGGGTGTTCTGCGTCAATCTGGGACGGGGAGGGTGAGAGGTGTCAGTCTGGGACAGGGGAGGGTGAGAGGGTGTTTGGTTCAGTCTGGGACAGGGAATGGTGAGGGGAGGTCTGGGTCAGTCTGGGACAGGGGTGGATGTGTGGGGTCAGTCTGGGACAGGGGAGGGTAAGGGGTGGACTGGGTCCGTCTGGCGCAGTGGAGGGTGAGGGGTGTCTGGGTCATTCTGCGACAGGGGAGGGTGAGGGGGGCTCTGGGTCAGTCTGGGACAGGGGAGGGTCAGGGGGGGTTTCTGTGTCAGTCAGGGACAGGGGATGGTGGGGGGGATGTCTGGGCCAGTCTGGGACAGGGGACGGTGGTGGGTGGTGGTCTGGGTCAGTCTGGAACAGGGGAGGGTAAGAGGCTTTCTGGGTCAGTATGGGACTGGGGAGAGTGAGGGGGGTGGTCAGTCTGGGAAAGGGAAGGGTCAGGGGGTGTCAGTCTGGGGCAGGGGACGGTGAGGGGTGGTCAGTCTGGGACAGGGGAGGGTGTGGGAGTGATAGTCTGGGACAGGGAGGGTGAGTGGGGGACAGACTGGAACAGGGGAGGGCGAGGGGAGTCTGGGTCAGACTGGGACAGGGGAGGGTGAGGGGGGTCTAAGTCTGTCTGGGACAGGGGAGGCTGAGGGTAGTGGTCTGGTTCAGTCTGGGACAGGGGAGTGTGAGGTTGGGCGGGAATGGTTCCATGTGGGACAGGGGAGGGTGAGGTGGGGAGGGGTCTGTCTGGGACAGGGAAGGGTGAGGGGGTGGTCTGGGTCTGTCTGCGACAGATGAGGATGATGGGGGTCTTTGTCAGTCTGGGACATGGGAGGGTGAGTTTTGGTCTGGGTCAGTCTGGGACAGGGGAGGGTGTGAGGGAGTCAGGGTCAGTCTGGGACAGGGGAGAGTGAGGGGGTCTGGGTCTGTCTGGGACAGGGGAGGGTGAGGGGGTTCTTGATCAGTCTGGGACAGGTGTGTATGAGGGGGGGTCTGGGTCTGTCTGGGACAGGGGAGGGCGAGGGGGGGGTCTGGGTCAGTCTGGGACAGGGGAGGGTGAGCGGATCGTCTGGGGCAGCCTGGGACAGGGGAGGGTGAGTGGGGTGTCAGTGTGGGACAGGGGATGGTGAGGGGGAGGGGTCTGGGTCAGTCTGCGACAAGGGAGTGTGAGGGGGGTCTGGGTCAGTCTGGGACAGGGAAAGGTGAGGGGGGTCTGGTTCAGTCTGCGACAGGGGAGGGTGAGGGGAATGGTCTGGGTCCGTCTGGGACAGGGGAGGGTGAGGGGGGTGTCTGGGTCAGTCTGGGACAGGGGAGGGTGAGGGGGGAAGTCAGTCTGGGACAGGGGAGGTTGAGGGGGCGTCTGGGTCAGTCTGGGACAGGGGAGAGTGAGAGGGAGTGTGGGTCAGTATGGGACAGGGAATGGTGAGGAGGGTGGTGTCACTCTGGGACAGGGGAGGGTGAGGGGGTTGGTCTGGGTCAGTCTGGGACAGGGGAGGATGAGGGGGAGTCAGTCTGGGACAGGGGAGGTTGAAGGGGCGTCTGGGTCACTCTGGGACAGGGGAGAGTGAGAGGGAGTGTTGGTCAGTATGGGACAGGGAATGGTGAGGAGGGCGGTGTCATTCTGGGACAGGGGAGGGTGAGGGATTGGTCTGGGTCAGTCTGGGACAGGGGAGGATGAGGGGGAGACAGTCTGGGACAGGGGAGGTTGAAGGGGCGTCTGGGTCACTCTGGGACAGAGGAGGTTGAGGGGGGTGTTCAGTCTGGGACAGGAGAGGGTCAGGGGAGTTCTGGGTATGTCTGGGACAGGGGAGGATGAGGGGGAGTCTGGGTCAGTCTGGGACAGGGGAGGGTGCGGGGGGCTGTCTGGGAGAGGGAAGAGTAAGGGGGGTTCTGGGTCAGTCTGGAAAAGGGGAGTGTTAGGGGGATGGTCTGGGTCAGTCTGGGACAGGGGAGGGTGAGGGGGGTGTCTGCGTCAGTCTGGGACACGGGAGGGTGAGTGGGGGGGTTCTGGGTCAGTCTTGGACAGAGGAGGGTGAGGGGTGGCTGGGTCAGTCTGGGACAGGGGAGGGTGAGGGCTGTTCTGCGTCAATCTGGGATGGGGAGTGTGAGGGGTGTCAGTCTGGGACAGGGGAGGGTGAGAGGGTGTCTGGGTCAGTCTGGGACAGGGAAGGTTGAGGGGAGGTCTGGGCCAGTCTGGGACAGGGGAGAGTCAGGGGTGTCAGTCTGGGACAGGGGAAGGTAAAGGCGGTCTGGGTCAGTCTGGGACAGTGGAGGGTCAGGGAGGGGGGTTTCTGGGTCAGTCAGGGACAGGGGAGAGTGAGGGGTGGTCTGCGTCAATCTGGGACCGGGAGGGTGAGGGGTGTCAGTCTGGAACAGGGGAGGGTGAGGGGGGAGTCTGCGTCTGTCTGGGACAGGGGAGGATGAGAGAGGGGGTAACCGCCTGTGAAAGGTGAGGGTGAGGGGGGGTGTGGGTCAGTCTGGGACAAGGGGAGTGTGAGGGGTGGGCAGTCTGGGACAAGGGAGGGTAAGGGGGGTCTGGGTCAGTCTGGGACACGGGAGAGTGAAGTGGGTCTGGGTCAGTCTGGGACAGGGGAGGGTGAGGGTGAGTCAGTCTGGTACACGGGAGGGTGAGGGAGGGTCTGTGTCAGTCTGGGACAGGTGAGGGTGAGGGGGGTCTGGGTCAGACTGGGACAGGGGAGGCTAAGGGGGGTCTGGGTCAGTCTGGGACAGCGGAGGGTGAGTGGGGAGTCTGGGCCAGTCTGGGACAGGGGAGGTTGAGGGCGGGTCAGTCTGGGACAGGGGAGGGTGAGGGGGGCAGTCTGGGTCAGTCTGGGAGAGGGGAGGTTGAGTGGGGGGGGTCTGGGTCAATCTGGGACAGGGGATGGTGCGGAGGGCAGTCTGGGACAGGGAAGAGTGAGTATGGTTCTGGGTCAGTCTGGGACAGGGGTGGATGAGGGGTGTTCTGCGTCAATCTGGGACGGGGAGGGTGAGAGGTGTCAGTCTGGGACAGGGGAGGGTGAGAGGGTGTTTGGTTCAGTCTGGGACAGGGAATGGTGAGGGGAGGTCTGGGTCAGTCTGGGACAGGGGAGGATGTGTGGGGTCAGTCTGGGACAGGGGAGGGTAAGGGGTGGACTGGGTCCGTCTGGCGCAGTGGAGGGTGAGGGGTGTCTGGGTCATTCTGCGACAGGGGAGGGTGAGGGGGGCTCTGGGTCAGTCTGGGACAGGGGAGGGTCAGGGGGGGTTTCTGTGTCAGTCAGGGACAGGGGATGGTGGGGGGGATGTCTGGGCCAGTCTGGGACAGGGGACGGTGGTGGGTGGTGGTCTGGGTCAGTCTGGAACAGGGGAGGGTAAGAGGCTTTCTGGGTCAGTATGGGACAGGGGAGAGTGAGGGGGGTGGTCAGTCTGGGAAAGGGGAGGGTCAGGGGGTGTCAGTCTGGGGCAGGGGACGGTGAGGGGTGGTCAGTCTGGGACAGGGGAGGGTGTGGGAGTGTTAGTCTGGGACAGGGAGGGTGAGTGGGGGACAGACTGGAACAGGGGAGGGCGAGGGGAGTCTGGGTCAGACTGGGACAGGGGAGGGTGAGGGGGGTCTAAGTCTGTCTGGGACAGGGGAGGCTGAGGGTGGTGATCTGGTTCAGTCTGGGACAGGGGAGGGTGAGGTTGGGCGGGAATGGTTCCGTGTGGGACAGGGGAGGGTGAGGTGGGGAGGGGTCTGTCTGGGACAGGGAAGGGTGAGGGGGTGTTCTGGGTCTGTCTGGGACAGATGAGGATGAGGGGGGTCTTTGTCAGTCTGGGACATGGGAGGGTGAGTTTTGGTCTGGGTCAGTCTGGGACAGGGGAGGGTGTGAGGGAGTCAGGGTCAGTCTGGGACAGGGGAGGGTGAGGGGGTCTGGGTCTGTCTGGGACAGGGGAGGGTGAGGGGGGTCTGGATCAGTCTGGGACAGGTGTGTATGAGGGGGGTCTGGGTCTGTCTGGGACAGGGGAGGGCGAGGGGGGTCTGGGTCAGTCTGGGACAGGGGAGGGTGAGCGGATCGTCTGGGTCAGCCTGGGACAGGGGAGGGTGAGTGGGGTGTCAGTGTGGGACAGGGGATGGTGAGGGGGAGGGGTCTGGGTCAGTCTGCGACAAGGGAGTGTGAGGGGCGTCTGGGTCAGTCTGGGACAGGGAAAGGTGAGGGGGGTCTGGGTCAGTCTGCGACAGGGGAGGGTGAGGGGGGCTCTGGGTCAGTCTGGGACAGGGAAGCATGAGGGGGGTGCGTCAGTCTTGGACAGGGGAGGGTGAGGGGGAGGGCTGGTCAGTCTGGGACAGGGAAAGGGTGAAGGGCGTGTCTGGGTCATTCTGGGACGGGGAGAATGTGGGGGGATTCTGGGTCAGTCTGGGACAGGGGAGGGTGAGGGTGTGGCGCCTGGGTCAGTCTGGGACAGTGGAGGGTGAGGGTGTCTGGGTCTGTCTTGGACAGAGGAGGGTGAACGGGGCGGTCTGGGTCCGTCTGGTACTGGGGAGGCTGAGAGGGGATCTGGATTCGTCTGCGACAGTGGACGGTGAGGGGAGCGCAACTGGGTCCGTGTGGGACAGAGGAGGGTGATGTGCTGGTCATTCTGGGACAGAGGAGCGTGAGTTGGGGGGCAGTCTGGGACAGGGGAGGGTGAGGGGGTTCTGGGTCAGACTGGGACAGGGGGTGCTTAGTGGGGTCTCGGTCAGTCTGGGACAGAGAAGGGTGAGAGGGGGTCTGAGTCAGTCTGGGACAGGCGGAATTTGAGGGCGGTTCAGTGTGGGACAGGGAAGGGTGAGGGGGGTCAGCCTGGGTCTGCCTGGGAGAGGTGAGGATGAGGGTGGGTTGTCTTGGTCAGTCTGGGACAGAGGAGGGTGCGGGGGGCAGTCTGGGAGGGGAAAGGGTGAGGGGGGGTTCTGGGTCAGTCTGTGACAGGGGAGGGTGAGGGGGATGTTCTGGGTCAGTCTGGGACAGGGGAGGGTGAGGGGGTTGTCTGGGTCAGTCTGGGACAGGGGAGGGTGTGGGGGGGGGTGTCTGGGCAGTCTGGGGCAGAGGAGGGTGAGGGGGGTGCCTGGGTCAGTCTGGGACAGGGGAGGGTGAGGGGGGTCTGGATCAGTCTGGGACAGGGGAGGGTGAGGGGTCGGGTCTGTCTGTGACAGAGGAGGTTGAGCGAGTGGGGGTCTGGGTCCGTTTGGGACAGGGGAGGCTGAGAGGTGGTCTGGGTCAGTCTGGGACAGGGGAGGGTGAGGGGGCGGGACTGGGTCCGTTTGGGGCAGAGGAGGGTGAGGGGGGGTCAGTCTGGGACAGGGGAGGATGAGTGGGGGGGCAGTCTGGGACAGGGGAGGGTGAGGGGGTCTGGCTCTGTCTGGGACAGACGAGGGTGAGGGGGGTCTGGATCAGTCTGGGACAGGGGAGGGTGCGGGGGGCTGTCTGGGACAGGGAAGGGTAAGGGGGGTTCTGGGTCAGTCTGGAAAAGGGGAGTGTTAGGAGGATAGTCTGGGTCAGTCTGGGACAGGGGAGGGTGAGGGGGTGTCTGCGTCAGTCTGGGACACGGGAGGGTGAGTGGGGGGATTCTGGGTCAGTCTTGGACAGGGGAGGGTGAGGGGTGGCTGGGTCAGTCTGGGACAGGGGAGGGTGAGGGCTGTTCTGCGTCAATCTGGGACGGGGAGTGTGAGGGGTGTCAGTCTGGGACAGTGGAGGGTGAGAGGGGGTCTGGATCAGTCTGGGACAGGGAAGGTTGAGGGGAGGTCTGGGCCAGTCTGGGACAGGGGAGAGTGAGGGGGGTCAGTCTGGGACAGTCTGGGACAGTGGAGGGTGAGGGGGGACTGGGTCATTCTGCGACAGGTGATGCTGAGGGGGGGTCTGGGTCAGTCTGGGACAGGGGAGGGTCAGGGGGGTTTCTGGGTCAGTCAGGGACAGGGGAGAGTGAGGGGTTGTCTGCGTCAATCTGGGACGGGGAGGGTGAGGGGTGTCAGTCTAGAACAGGGGAGGGTGAGGGGGGAGTCTGGGTCAGTCTGGGAAAGGGGAGGATGATGGAGGGGGGAACCGCCTGGGAAAGGGGAGGGTGAGGGGGGGTGTGGGTCAGTCTGGGACAAGGGAGGGTGAGGGGGCTGGTCTGGGTCAGTCTGGGACAGGGGAGTGTGAGGGGTGGGCAGTCTGGGACAAGGGAGGGTGAGGCGGGTCTGGGTCAGTCTGGGACACGGGAGAGTGAAGGGGGTCTGGGTCAGTCTGGGACAGGTGAGGGTGAGCGTGAGTCAGTCTGGGACAGGGGAGGGTGTGGGGGGTGTCTGGGTCAGTCTGGGACAGGGGAGGGTGGGGGGCCTGGGTCAGCCTGGAATAGGGAGGTTGAGGGGTTTTCTGTGTCAGTCTGCGACAGTGGACGGTGAGGTGGGCGTGACTGGGTCGGTGTGTGACAGAGGAGGGTGAGGGGTTGGTCATTCTGGGACAGAGGAACGTGAGTTGGGAGGCAGTCTGGGACAGGGGAGGGTGAGGGGGTTCTGGGTCAGACTGGGACAGGGGGGGCTTAGGGGGGTCTGGGTCAGTCTGGGACAAAGGAGGGTGAGGGGGGTCTGGGTCAGTCTGTGACAGGGGAGGTTGAGGGCGGTTCAGTCTGGGACAGGGAAGGGTGAGGGGCTTCTGGATCAGTCTGGGACAGGAGAGGGCGAGGAGGGATCTAGTTCAGTCTGGGGCAGGGGAGAGTGAGTGGGGTGTCAGTCTGGGAAAGGTGAGTGTGAGGGGGGGTCAGTCTGGGATATCTGAGGGTGAGGCCGGGGGGTTCTGGGTTACTTTGGGACATGGGAGCGTGAAAGGTGCCTGAGTCAGTCTTGGACAGGGGAGGGTAAGGGTTGGGGTCTGGGTCAGTCTGGGACAGAGGAGGGTGAGCGGGGCGGGGGTGTCTGGTTCTGTCTGGGACAGGAGAGGCTGAGGGGAGGTGGGTCTGGGTCTGTCTGGGACAGGGGAGGGTGAGAGGGGGCGGGACTGGGTCCGTGTCGGACAGAGGAGGGTGAGGGGTGGATCAGTCTTGTACAGGGGAGAGTGAGTGGGGGGACAGTCTGAGACAGGTGTGTGTGAGGGAGGTCTGGGTCTGTCTGGGGCACGGGAGGCTGAGGAGGGTCTGCATCAGTCTGAGACAGGTGTGTGTGAGGGTGGTCTAAGCCTGTCTGGGACAGTTGAGGCTGAGTGGGGTGGTCTGGTTCAGTCTGGGACAGGGAAGGGTGAGGGGGTGGGCTGGGTCTGTCTGGGACAGGTGAGGATGAGGGGGATCTTTGTCAGTCTGGGACATGTGAGGGTGAGTGTTGGGTCTGGGTCAGTCTGGGACAGGGGAGGGTGAGGGGTCGGGTCTGTCTGGGTCAGAGGAGGTTGAGCGAGGTGGGGTCTGGGTCCGTTTGGGACAGAGGAGGCTGAGAGGTGGTCTTGGGTCAGTCTGGGACAGGAGAGGGTGAGGGGGCGGGACTGGGTCCGTGCGGGGCAGAGGAGGGTGAGAGGGGGTCAGTCTGGGACAGCGGAGGGTGAGTGGGGGGGGGCAGTCTGCGACAGGGGAGGGTGAGGGTGTCTGGGTCTGTCTGGGACAGGGGAGGGTGAGGGGGGTCTGGATCAGTCTGGGACAGGTGTGTATTAGGGGAGTTCTGGGTCTGTCTGGGACAGGGGAGGGCGAGGGAGGGTCTGGGTCAGTCTGGGACAGGGGAGGGTGAGGGGGGTCTAAGTCTGTCTGGGACAGGGGAGGCTGAGGGTGGTGGTCTGGTTCAGTCTCGGACAGGGGAGGGTGAGGTTCTGCGGGAATGGGTCCGTGTGGGACAGGGGAGGGTGAGGTCGGGGGGGGGGGGGTCAGTCTGGGACAGGGAAGGGTGAGGTGGTGGTCTGGGTCTGTCTGGGACAGGTGAGGATGAGGGGGGTCTTTGTCAGTCTGGGACATGGGAGGGTGTGAGGGAGTCAGGGTCAGTCTGGGACAGGGGAGGGTGAGGGGGTCTGGGTCTGTCAGGGACAGGGGAGGGTGAGGGGGGTCTGGGTCAGTCTGGGACAGGGGAGGGTGAGGGGGGTCTGGATCAGTCTGGGACAGGTGTGTATGAGAGGGGGTCTGGGTCTGTCTGGGACAGCGGAGGGCGAATGGGGGGTCTGGGTCAGTCTGGGACAAGGGAGGGTGAGCGGATCGTCTGGGTCAGCCTGGGACAGGGGAGGGTGTGAGGGGGGTTCTGGGTCAGTCTGGGACAGGAGAGGGAGTGGGGGGTCTGGGTCAGTCTGGGACAGGGGAGGGTGAGGGGTGTCTGGGTCTGTCTGGGACAGGGGAGGGTGAGGGGTTCTGGATCAGTCTGGGACAGGTGTGTATGAGGGGGGGTCTGGGTCTGTCTGGGACAGGGGAGGGCGAGGGGGGCTCTGGTTCAGTCTGGGACAGGGGAGGGTGAGCGGATCGTCTGGGTCAGCCTGGGACAGGGGAGGGTGAGAGGGGTGTCAGTGTGGGACAGGGGAGGGTGAGAGGGAGGGGTCTGCGTCAGTCTGCAACAAGGGAGTGTGAGGGGGGTCTGGGTCAGTCTGGGACAGGGAAGGGTGAGGGGGGTCTGGGTCAGTCTGCGACAGGGGAGGGTGAGGGGGGCTCTGGGTCAGTCTGGGACAGGGATGCATGAGGGGGGATCAGTCTTCGACAGGAGAGGGTGAGGGGGAGGGGTGGGTCAGTCTGGGACAGGGAAAGGGTGAGGGGCGTGTCTGAGTCATTCTGGGACGGGGAGAGTGAGGGGGGATTCTGGGTCAGTCTGGGACAGGGGAGGGTGAGGGTGTGGCGTCTGGGTAAGTCTGGGACAGTGGAGGGTGAGGGGGTCTGGGTCTGTCTTGGACAGAGGAGAGTGAGAGGGGGCGTCTGGCTCAGACTGGGACAGGGGAGGCTGAGCGAGGCCTGGGTCAGTCTGGGACAGGGGAGCGTGAGGGTGGGTCTGTGTCAGTCTGGGACAGGGGAGGTTGAGGGCGGGTCAGTCTGGGACAGGGGAGGGTGAGGGGGGGTCTGAGTCAGTCTGGGACAAGGGAGGGTGAGCGGATCATCTGGGTCAGCCTGGGACAGGGGAGGGTGTGAGGGGGGTTCTGGGTCAGTCTGGGACAGGGAAAGGTGAGGGTGGTCTGGGTCAGTCTGCGACAGGGGAGGGTGAGGGGGATGGCCTGGGTCAGTCTGGGACAGGGTAGGGTGAGGGGGTCTGGGTCTGTCTTGGACAGAGGAGAGTGAGAGGGGGGGTCTGGCTCAGACTAGGACAGGGGAGGCTGAGCGAGGCCTGGGTCAGTCTGGACAGGGGAGCGTGAGGGTGGGTCTGTGTCAGTCTGGGACAGGGGAGGTTGAGGGCGGGTCAGTCTGGGATAGGGAAGGTTGAGGGGGGTTCTGGGTCATTCTGGGGCAGGGGAGGGTGAGGGAGATTGTCTGGGTCAGTCTGGGACAGGGGAGGGTGAGGGGGGTGTCTGGGTCAGTCTACGACAGGGGAGGGTAAGGAGGGCGGTCTGGGTCATTGTGGGGCAAGCGAGGGTGAGGTGGGGGGCCTGGGTCAGTCTGGGACAGGGGAGGGTGATGGGGGTTCTATGTCAATCTGGGACGGGGAGCGTGAGGGGGTTGGCCTGGGTCAGTCTGGGACAGGGGAGGGTGAGGGTGGAGTCTGGGTCAGTCTGGGACAGGTGAGGGTGGGGGGTGGTCAGGGTCAGTATGGGACAGGGGAGGGTGAGGGGGGGTCATTCTGAGGCAGGGGACGGTAAGGGGGGCTCAGCCTGGGACAGGGGAGAGCGTGGGGGTGTTAGTTTGGGACAGGGGAGCGTGAGGCGGGGAGGCAGACTGGGACAGCAGATGGTGAGGGGAGTCTGGGTCAGTCTGGTACAGGGGATGGTGATGGGGGGTCTGGGTCAGTCTGGGACAGGTGAGGGTGAGGGGGGTCAAGGTCAGTCTGAGACAGGCTGGGAGAAGCGGGTGGTTCTGGGTCAGTCTGGGACAGGGGAGGGTGAGGGAGGTGGGTGAGTCTGGAACAGGGGAGGGTGAGGGGGTGTCAGTGTGGGACAGGGGAGGGTGAGGGGGAGGGGTCTGGGTCAGTCTGCGACAAGGGCGTGTGAGTGAGGTCTGGGTCAGTCTGGGACAGGGAAGGATGAGCGGGGTCTGGGTCAGTCTGCGACAGGGGAGGGTGAGGGGGGCTCTGGGTCAGTCTGGGACAGGGATGCATGAGGGGGGATCAGTCTTCGACAGGAGAGGGTGAGGGGGAGGGGTGGGTCAGTCTGGGACAGGGAAAGAGTGAGGGGCGTGTCTGAGTCATTCTGGGACGGGGAGAGTGAGGGGGGATTCTGGGTCAGTCTGGGACAGGGGAGGGTGAGGGTGTGGCGTCTGGGTAAGTCTGGGACAGTGGAGGGTGAGGGGGTCTGGGTCTGTCTTGGACAAGGAGAGTGAGAGTGGGCGTCTGGCTCAGACTGGGACAGGGGAGGCTGAGCGAGGCCTGGGTCAGTCTGGGACAGGGGAGCGTGAGGGTGGGTCTGTGTCAGTCTGGGACAGGGGAGGTTGAGGGCGGGTCAGTCTGGGACAGGGGAGGGTGAGGGGGGGTCTGAGTCAGTCTGGGACAAGGGAGGGTGAGCGGATCATCTGGGTCAGCCTGGGACAGGGGAGGGTGTGAGGGGGGTTCTGGGTCAGTCTGGGACAGGGAAAGGTGAGGGTGGTCTGGGTCAGTCTGCGACAGGGGAGGGTGAGGGGGATGGCCTGGGTCAGTCTGGGACAGGGTAGGGTGAGGGGGTCTGGGTCTGTCTTGGACAGAGGAGAGTGAGAGGGGGGGTCTGGCTCAGACTAGGACAGGGGAGGCTGAGCGAGGCCTGGGTCAGTCTGGACAGGGGAGCGTGAGGGTGGGTCTGTGTCAGTCTGGGACAGGGGAGGTTGAGGGCGGGTCAGTCTGGGATAGGGAAGGTTGAGGGGGGTTCTGGGTCATTCTGGGGCAGGGGAGGGTGAGGGAGATTGTCTGGGTCAGTCTGGGACAGGGGAGGGTGAGGGGGGTGTCTGGGTCAGTCTACGACAGGGGAGGGTGAGGAGGGCGGTCTGGGTCATTGTGGGGCAAGCGAGGGTGAGGTGGGGGGCCTGGGTCAGTCTGGGACAGGGGAGGGTGATGGGGGTTCTATGTCAATCTGGGACGGGGAGCGTGAGGGGGTTGGCCTGGGTCAGTCTGGGACAGGGGAGGGTGAGGGTGGAGTCTGGGTCAGTCTGGGACAGGTGAGGGTGGGGGGTGGTCAGGGTCAGTATGGGACAGGGGAGGGTGAGGGGGGGTCATTCTGAGGCAGGGGACGGTAAGGGGGGCTCAGCCTGGGACAGGGGAGAGCGTGGGGGTGTTAGTTTGGGACAGGGGAGCGTGAGGCGGGGAGGCAGACTGGGACAGCAGATGGTGAGGGGAGTCTGGGTCAGTCTGGTACAGGGGATGGTGATGGGGGGTCTGGGTCAGTCTGGGACAGGTGAGGGTGAGGGGGGTCAAGGTCAGTCTGAGACAGGCTGGGAGAAGCGGGTGGTTCTGGGTCAGTCTTGGACAGGGGAGGGTGAGGGAGGTGGGTGAGTCTGGAACAGGGGAGGGTGAGGGGGTGCCAGTGTGGGACAGGGGAGGGTGAGGGGGAGGGGTCTGGGTCAGTCTGCGACAAGGGCGTGTGAGTGAGGTCTGGGTCAGTCTGGGACAGGGAAGGATGAGCGGGGTCTGGGTCAGTCTGCGACAGGGGAGGGTGAGGGGGGCTCTGGGTCAGTCTGGGACAGGGATGCATGAGGGGGGATCAGTCTTCGACAGGAGAGGGTGAGGGGGAGGGGTGGGTCAGTCTGGGACAGGGAAAGGGTGAGGGGGGTCTGGGTCAGTCTGCGACAGGGGAGGGTGAGGGGGGCTCTGGGTCAGTCTGGGACAGGGATGCATGAGGGGGGATCAGTCTTCGACAGGAGAGGGTGAGGGGGAGGGGTGGATCAGTCTGGGACAGGGAAAGGGTGAGGGGCGTGTCTGAGTCATTCTGGGACGGGGAGAGTGAGGGGGGATTCTGGGTCAGTCTGGGACAGGGGAGGGTGAGGGTGTGGCGTCTGGGTAAGTCTGGGACAGTGGAGGGTGAGGGGGTCTGGGTCTGTCTTGGACAGAGGAGAGTGAGAGGGGGCGTCTGGCTCAGACTGGGACAGGGGAGGCTGAGCGAGGCCTGGGTCAGTCTGGGACAGGGGAGCGTGAGGGTGGGTCTGTGTCAGTCTGGGACAGGGGAGGTTGAGGGCGGGTCAGTCTGGGACAGGGGAGGGTGAGGGGGGGTCTGGGTCAGTCTGGGACAAGGGAGGGTGAGCGGATCATCTGGGTCAGCCTGGGACAGGGGAGGGTGTGAGGGGGGTTCTGGGTCAGTCTGGGACAGGGAAAGGTGAGGGTGGTCTGGGTCAGTCTGCGACAGGGGAGGGTGAGGGGGATGGTCTGGGTCAGTCTGGGACAGGGTAGGGTGAGAGGGTCTGGGTCTGTCTTGGACAGAGGAGAGTGAGAGGGGGGGTCTGGCTCAGACTAGGACAGGGGAGGCTGAGCGAGGCCTGGGTCAGTCTGGACAGGGGAGCGTGAGGGTGGGTCTGTGTCAGTCTGGGACAGGGGAGGTTGAGGGCGGGTCAGTCTGGGATAGGGAAGGTTGAGGGGGGTTCTGGGTCATTCTGGGGCAGGGGAGGGTGAGGGAGATTGTCTGGGTCAGTCTGGGACAGGGGAGGGTGAGGGGGGTGTCTGGGTCAGTCTACGACAGGGGAGGGTGAGGAGGGCGGTCTGGGTCATTGTGGGGCAAGCGAGGGTGAGGTGGGGGGCCTGGGTCAGTCTGGGACAGGGGAGGGTGATGGGGGTTCTATGTCAATCTGGGACGGGGAGCGTGAGGGGGTTGGCCTGGGTCAGTCTGGGACAGGGGAGGGTGAGGGTGGAGTCTGGGTCAGTCTGGGACAGGTGAGGGTGGGGGGTGGTCAGGGTCAGTATGGGACAGGGGAGGGTGAGGGGGGGTCATTCTGAGGCAGGGGACGGTAAGGGGGGCTCAGCCTGGGACAGGGGAGAGCGTGGGGGTGTTAGTTTGGGACAGGGGAGCGTGAGGCGGGGAGGCAGACTGGGACAGCAGATGGTGAGGGGAGTCTGGGTCAGTCTGGTACAGGGGATGGTGATGGGGGGTCTGGGTCAGTCTGGGACAGGTGAGGGTGAGGGGGGTCAAGGTCAGTCTGAGACAGGCTGGGAGAAGCGGGTGGTTCTGGGTCAGTCTGGGACAGGGGAGGGTGAGGGAGGTGGGTGAGTCTGGAACAGGGGAGGGTGAGGGGGTGTCAGTGTGGGACAGGGGAGGGTGAGGGGGAGGGGTCTGGGTCAGTCTGCGACAAGGGCGTGTGAGTGAGGTCTGGGTCAGTCTGGGACAGGGAAGGATGAGCGGGGTCTGGGTCAGTCTGCGACAGGGGAGGGTGAGGGGGGCTCTGGGTCAGTCTGGGACAGGGAAGCATGAGGGGGATCAGTCTTGGACAGGGGAGGGTGAGGGGGAGGGTGGGGTCAGTCTGGGACAGGGAAAGGGTGAGGGGCGTGTCTGGGTCATTCTGGGACGGGGAGAGTGAGGGGGGATTCTGGGTCAGTCTGGGACAGGGGAGGGTGAGGGTGTGGCGTTTGGGTCAGTCTTGGACAGGGGAGGGTGAGGACGTCTGGGTCTGTCTTGGACAGAGGAGTGTGAGAGGAGGGGGGGTTCTGGCTCAGACTGGGACAGGGGAGGCTGAGCGAGGCCTGGGTCAGTCTGGGACAGGGGAGGGTGGGGGGGGGTGGCTGGGTCAGTCTGGGATAGGGAGGTTGAGGGGTTTTCTGTGTCAGTCTGCGACAGTGGACGGTGAGGTGGGCGCGACTGGGTCCGTGTGGGACAGAGGAGGGTGAGGGGGTGGTCATTCTGGGACAGAGGAGCGTGAGTTCGGGGGCAGTCTTGGACAGGGGAGGGTGAGGGGGTTCTGGGTCAGACTGGGACAGGGGGGGCTTAGGGGGGTCTGGGTCAGTCTGGGACAAAGGAGGGTGAGGGGGGGTCTGGGTCAGTCTGTGACAGGGGAGGTTGAGGGCGGTTCAGTCTGGGACAGGGAAGGGTGAGGGGCTTCTGGATCAGTCTGGGACAGGAGAGGGCGAGGAGGGGTCTAGTTCAGTCTGGGGCAGGGGAGAGTGAGTGGGGTGTCAGTCTGGGAAAGGGGAGTGTGAGGGGGGGTCAGTCTGGGACATCTGAGGGTGAGGCGGGGGGGTTCTGGGTTACTTTGGGACATGGGAGCGTGAATGGTGCCTGAGTCAGTCTGGGACAGGGGAGGGTGAGGGGTGGGGTCTGGGTCAGTCTGGGACAGTGGCGGCTGAGGGGGTCTGGGTCAGTCTGGGACAGAGGAGAGTGAGCGGGGCGGGGGTGTCTGGTTCTGTCTGGGACAGGAGAGGCTGAGGGGAGGGGGATCTGGGTCCGTGTCGGACAGAGGAGGGTGAGGGGTGGATCAGTCTGGTACAGGGGAGAGTGAGTGGGGGGACAGTCTGAGACAGGTGTGTGTGAGGGAGGTCTGGGTCTGTCTGGGGCACGGGAGGCTGAGGAGGGTCTGCATCAGTCTGAGACAGGTGTGTGTGAGGTTGGTCTAAGTCTGTCTGGGACAGGTGAGGCTGAGCGGGGTGGTCTGGTTCAGTCTGGGACAGGGGAGGTTGAGGTTGGGCAGGAATGGGTCCGTGTGGGACAGGGGAGTATGAGGGGGGGTCAGTCTGGGACAGGGAAGGGTGAGGGGGTGGTCTGGGTCTGTCAGGGACAGGTGAGGATGAGGGGGATCTTTGTCAGTCTGGGACATGTGAGGGTGAGTGTTGGGTCTGGGTCAGTCTGGGACAGGAGAGGGTGAGGGGGGTCTGGGTCAGTCTGGGACAGGGGAGGGTGAGGGGGGTCTGGGTCAGTCTGGGACAGGGGAGGGTGAGGGGGGTCTGGATCAGTCTGGGACAGGGGAGGGTGAGGGGTCGGGTCTGTCTGGGACAGAGGAGGGTGAGGGGGGTCTGGATCAGTCTGGGACAGGGGAGGGTGCGGGGGGCTGTCTGGGACAGGGAAGGGTAAGGGGGGTTCTGGGTCAGTCTGGAAAAGGGGAGTGTTAGGAGGATAGTCTGGGTCAGTCTGGGACAGGGGAGGGTGAGGGGGTGTCTGCGTCAGTCTGGGACACGGAGGCTGAGAGGTGGTCTGGGTCAGTCTGGGACAGGGGAGGGTGAGGGGGCGGGACTGGGTCCGTTTGGGGCAGAGGAGGGTGAGGGGGGGTCAGTCTGGGACAGGGGAGGGTGAGTGGGGGGGCAGTCTGGGACAGGGGAGGGTGAGGGGGTCTGGCTCTGTCTGGGACAGACGAGGGTGAGGGGGGTCTGGATCAGTCTGGGACAGGGGAGGGTGCGGGGGGCTGTCTGGGACAGGGAAGGGTAAGGGGGGTTCTGGGTCAGTCTGGAAAAGGGGAGTGTTAGGAGGATAGTCTGGGTCAGTCTGGGACAGGGGAGGGTGAGGGGGTGTCTGCGTCAGTCTGGGACACGGGAGGGTGAGTGGGGGGGTTCTGCGTCAGTCTTGGACAGGGGAGGGTGAGGGGTGGCTGGGTCAGTCTGGGACAGGGGAGGGTGAGGGCTGTTCTGCGTCAATCTGGGACGGGGAGTGTGAGGGGTGTCAGTCTGGGACAGGGGAGGGTGAGAGGGGGTCTGGGTCAGTCTGGGACAGGGAAGGTTGAGGGGAGGTCTGGGCCAGTCTGGGACAGGGGAGAGTGAGGGGGGTCAGTCTGGGACAGTCTGGGACAGTGGAGGGTGAGGGGGGACTGGGTCATTCTGCGACAGGTGATGCTGAGGGGGGGTCTGGGTCAGTCTGGGACAGGGGAGGGTCAGGGGGGTTTCTGGGTCAGTCAGGGACAGGGGAGAGTGAGGGGTGGTCTGCGTCAATCTGGGACGGGGAGGGTGCGGGGTGTCAGTCTAGAACAGGGGAGGGTGAGGGGTGAGTCTGGGTCAGTCTGGGACAGGGGAGGATGATGGAGGGGGGAACCGCCTGGGAAAGGGGAGGGTGAGGGGGGTGTGGGTCAGTCTGGGACAAGGGAGGGTGAGGGGGCTGGTCTGGGTCAGTCTGGGACAGGGGAGTGTGAGGGGTGGGCAGTCTGGGACAAGGGAGGGTGAGGCGAGTCTGGGTCAGTCTGGGACACGGGAGAGTGAAGGGGGTCTGGGTCAGTCTGGGACAGGTGAGGGTGAGCGTGAGTTAGTCCGGGACAGGGGAGGGTGTGGGGGGGTGTCTGGGTCAGTCTGGGGCAGAGGAGGGTGAGGGGGGGGGGGCTGGGTCAGTCTGGGACAGGGGAGGGTGGGGGGCCTGGGTCAGTCTGGGATAGGGAGGTTGAGGGGTTTTCTGTGTCAGTCTGCGACAGTGGACGGTGAGGTGGGCGTGACTGGGTCCGTGTGGGACAGAGGAGGGTGAGGGGGTGGTCATTCTGGGACAGAGGAGCGTGAGTTGGGAGGCAGTCTGGGACAGGGGAGGGTGAGGGGGTTCTGGGTCAGACTGGGACAGGGGGGGCTTAGGGGGGTCTGGGTCAGTCTGGGACAAAGGAGGGTGA
Organism: Pristiophorus japonicus; assembly: GCF_044704955.1. Classification (NCBI taxonomy): domain Eukaryota; kingdom Metazoa; phylum Chordata; class Chondrichthyes; family Pristiophoridae; genus Pristiophorus; species Pristiophorus japonicus. The sequence goes on along the minus strand of NC_091985.1, from coordinate 178,897,652 downwards.
GGGGGGTCTGGGTCAGTCTGTGACAGGGGAGGTTGAGGGCGGTTCAGTCTGGGACAGGGAAGGGTGAGGGGCTTCTGGATCAGTCTGGGACAGGAGAGGGCGAGGAGGGGTCTAGTTCAGTCTGGGGCAGGGGAGAGTGAGTGGGGTGTCAGTCTGGGAAAGGTGAGTGTGAGGGGGGGTCAGTCTGGGATATCTGAGGGTGAGGCCGGGGGGTTCTGGGTTACTTTGGGACATGGGAGCGTGAAAGGTGCCTGAGTCAGTCTGGGACAGGGGAGGGTGAGGGTTGGGGTCTGGGTCAGTCTGGGACAGTGGAGGCTGAGGGGGTCTGGGTCAGTCTGGGACAGAGGAGGGTGAGCGGGGCGGGGGTGTCTGGTTCTGTCTGGGACAGGAGAGGCTGAGGGGAGGGGGGTCTGGGTCTGTCTGGGACAGGGGAGGGTGAGAGGGGGCGGGACTGGGTCCGTGTCGGGCAGAGGAGGGTGAGGGGTGGATCAGTCTTGTACAGGGGAGAGTGAGTGGGGGGACAGTCTGAGACAGGTGTGTGTGAGGGAGGTCTGGGTCTGTCTGAGGCACGGGAGGCTGAGGAGGGTCTGCATCAGTCTGAGACAGGTGTGTGTGAGGGTGGTCTTAGCCTGTCTGGGACAGGTGAGGCTGAGTGGGGTGGTCTGGTTCAGTCTGGGACAGGGAAGGGTGAGGGGGTGGGCTGGGTCTGTCTGGGACAGGTGAGGATGAGGGGGATCTTTGTCAGTCTGGGACATGTGAGGGTGAGTGTTGGGTCTGGGTCAGTCTGGGACAGGGGAGGGTGAGGGGTCGGGTCTGTCTGGGTCAGAGGAGGTTGAGCGAGGTGGGGTCTGGGTCCGTTTGGGACAGAGGAGGCTGAGAGGTGGTCTTGGGTCAGTCTGGGACAGGAGAGGGTGAGGGGGCGGGACTGGGTCCGTGCGGGGAAGAGGAGGGTGAGAGGGGGTCAGTCTGGGACAGGGGAGGGTGAGTGGGGGGGGCAGTCTGCGACAGGGGAGGGTGAGGGTGTCTGGGTCTGTCTGGGACAGGGGAGGGTGAGGGGGGTCTGGATCAGTCTGGGACAGGTGTGTATTAGGGGAGTTCTGGGTCTGTCTGGGACAGGGGAGGGCGAGGGAGGGTCTGGGTCAGTCTGGGACAGGGGAGGGTGAGGGGGGTCTAAGTCTGTCTGGGACAGGGGAGGCTGAGTGTGGTGGTCTGGTTCAGTCTGGGACAGGGGAGGGTGAGGTACTGCGGGAATGGGTCCGTGTGGGACAGGGGAGGGTGAGGTCGGGGGGGGTCAGTCTGGGACAGGGAAGGGTGAGGTGGTGGTCTGGGTCTGTCTGGGACAGGTGAGGATGAGGGGGGTCTTTGTCAGTCTGGGACATGGGAGGGTGTGAGGGAGTCAGGGTCAGTCTGGGACAGGGGAGGGTGAGGGGGTCTAGGTCTGTCAGGGACAGGGGAGGGTGAGGGGGGTCTGGATCAGTCTGGGACAGTTGTGTATGAGAGGGGGTCTGGGTCTGTCTGGGACAGCGGAGGGCGAAGGGGGGTCTGGGTCAGTCTGGGACAAGGGAGGGTGAGCGGATCATCTGGGTCAGCCTGGGACAGGGGAGGGTGTGAGGGGGGTTCTGGGTCAGTCTGGGACATGAGAGGGAGTGGGGGGTCTGGGTCAGTCTGGGTCAGGGGAGGGTGAGGGGTGTCTGGGTCTGTCTGGGACAGGGGAGGGTGAGGGCTTCTGGATCAGTCGGGGACAGGTGTGTATGAGGGGGGGTCTGGGTCTGTCTGGGACAGGGGAGGGCGAGGGGGGGTCTGGTTCAGTCTGGGACAGGGGAGGGTGAGCGGATCGTCTGGGTCAGCCTGGGACAGGGGAGGGTGAGTGGGGTGTCAGTGTGGGACAGGGGAGGGTGAGGGGGAGGGGTCTGCGTCAGTCTGCAACAAGGGAGTGTAAGGGGGGTCTGGGTCAGTCTGGGACAGGGAAGGGTGAGGGGGGTCTGGGTCAGTCTGCGACAGGGGAGGGTGAGGGGGGCTCTGGGTCAGTCTGGGACAGGGATGCATGAGGGGGGATCAGTCTTGGACAGGAGAGGGTGAGGGGGAGGGGTGGGTCAGTCTGGGACAGGGAAAGGGTGAGGAGCGTGTCTGAGTCATTCTGGGACGGGGAGAGTGAGGGGGGATTATGGGTCAGTCTGGGACAGGGGAGGGTGAGGGCGTGGCGTCTGGGTCAGTCTGGGACAGTGGAGGGTGAGGGGGTCTGGGTCTGTCTTGGACAGAGGAGAGTGAGAGGGGGGGGTCTGGCTCAGACTGGGACAGGGGAGGCTGAGCGAGGCCTGGGTCAGTCTGGGACAGGGGAGCGTGAGGGTGGGTCTGTGTCAGTCTGGGACAGGGGAGGTTGAGGGCGGGTCAGTCTGGGACAGGGGAGGGTGAGGGGGGGGTCTGGGTCAGTCTGGGGCAGGGGAGGGTGCGGGGGATGGCAGTCTGGGATAGGGAAGGTTGAGGGGGGTTCTGGGTCAGTGTGGGACAGGGGAGGGTGAGGGGGATTGTCTGGGTCAGTCTGGGACAGGGGAGGGTGAGGGAGGTTTCTGGGTCAGTCTACGACAGGGGAGGGTGAGGAGGGCGGTCTGGGTCATTGTGGGGCAAGCGAGGGTGAGGTGGGGGGCCTGGGTCAGTCTGGGACAGGGGAGGGTGATGGGGGTTCTGTGTCAATCTGGGACGGGGAGCGTGAGGGGGTTGGCCTGGGTCAGTCTGGGACAGGGGAGGGTGAGGGTGGAGTCTGGGTCAGTCTGGGACAGGTGAGGGTGGGGGGTGGTCAGGGTCAGTATGGGACAGGGGAGGGTGAGGGGGGGTCATTCTGAGGCAGGGGACGGTAAGGGGGGCTCAGCCTGGGACAGGGGAGAGCGTGGGGGTGTTAGTTTGGGACAGGGGAGCGTGAGGCGGGGAGGCAGACTTGGACAGCAGATGGTGAGGGGAGTCTGGGTCAGTCTGGTACAGGGGATGGTGATGGGGGGTCTGGGTCAGTCTGGGACAGGTGAGGGTGAGGGGGGTCAAGGTCAGTCTGAGACAGGCTGGGAGAAGCGGGTGGTTCTGGGTCAGTCTGGGACAGGGGAGGGTGAGGGAGGTAGGTGAGTCTGGAACATGGGAGGGTGAGGGGGTGTCAGTGTGGGACAGGGGAGGGTGAGGGGGAGGGGTCAGGGTCATTCTGCGACAAGGGCGTGTGAGGGAGGTCTGGGTCAGTCTGCGACAGGGAAGGGTGAGCGGGGTCTGGGTCAGTCTGCGACAGGGGAGGGTGAGGGGGGCTCTGGGTCAGTCTGGGACAGGGAAGCATGAGGGGGATCAGTCTTGGACAGGGGAGGGTGAGGGGGAGGGTGGGGTCAGTCTGGGACAGGGAAAGGGTGAGGGGCGTGTCTGGGTCATTCTGGGACGGGGAGAGTGAGGGGGGATTCTGGGTCAGTCTGGGACAGGGGAGGGTGAGGGTGTGGCGTCTGGGTCAGTCTTGGACAGGCGAGGGTGAGGACGTCTGGGTCTGTCTTGGACAGAGGAGAGTGAGAGTGGGGGTTTCTGGCTCAGACTGGGACAGGGGAGGCTGAGCGAGGCCTGTGTCAGTCTGGGACAGGGGAGGTTGAGGGCGGGTCAGTCTGGGACAGGGGAGGGTGAGGGGGGTTCTGGGTCATTCTGGGGCAGGGGAGGGTGAGGGGGATTGTCTGGGTCAGTCTGGGACAGGGGAGTGTGAGGGGGTGTCTGGGTCAGTCTACGACAGGGGAGGGTGAGGGGGGCAGTCTGGGTCATTGTGGGGCAAGGGAGGGTGAGGTGGGGGGCCTGGGTCAGTCTGGGACAGGGAAGGGTGAGGGTGGAGTCTGGGTCAGTCTGGGACAGGGGAGGGTGGGGGGTGGTCTGGGTCAGTATGGGACAGGGGAGTGTGTGGAGGGTCATTCTGAGGCAGGAGACGGTAAGGGGGGTTCAGTCTGGGACAGGGGAGGGCGTGGGGGTGTTAGTTTGGGACAGGGGAGGGTGAGGCGGGGAGGCAGACTGGGACAGCAGCGGGTGAGGGGAGTCTGGGTCAGTCTGGTACAGGGGATGGTGATGGGGGGTCTGGGTCAGTCTGGGACAGGTGAGGGTGAGGGGTGCTGGGTCAGTCTGGGACAGGCTGGGAGAGGCGGGTGGTTCTGGGTCAGTCTGGGACAGGGGAGGGTGAGGGAGGTGGGTCAGTCTGGGACAGGGGAGGGTGAGGGGGTGTCTGGGTCAGTGTGGGACAGAGAAGGGTGAGGGGGGGTCAGTCTGGGACAGGGTCGGGTGAGGGGGGGGGTCAGTCTGGGACAGGGCCGGATGAGGAGGCTTCTGGGTCAGTCTGGAACAGGGGAAGGTGAGGGCGATTCTGGGTCAGTCTGCGACAGGGGAGTTTGAGGGCGGGTCAGCCTGGGACAGGAGAGGGTGAGTGGGGTATCAGTGTGGGACAGGGGAGGGTGAGGGTGAGGGGTCTGGGTCAGTCTGCGACAGGGGAGTGTGAGGGGGGTTCTGGGTCAGTCTGGGACAGGGAAGCATGAGGGGGTATCAGTCTTGGACAGGGGAAGGTGAGGGGGAGGGGGAGGGGGGGGCGTCTGGGACAGGGAAAGTGTGAGGGGCGTGTCTGGGTCATTCTGGGACGGGGAGAGTGAGGGGGGATTCTGGGTCAGTCTGGGACAGGGGAGGGTGAGGGTGAAGGTGTGGCGTCTGGGTCAGTCTGGGACAGCGGAGGGTGAGGGGGTCTGGGTCTGTCTTGGACAGAGGAGGGTGAGCGGAGGGTCTGGCTCAGAATGGGACAGGGGAGGCTGAGCGAGGCCGGGTCAGTCTGGGACAGGGGAGCGTGAGGGTGTGTCTGTGTCAGTCTGGGACAGGGGAGGTTGAGGGCGGGTCAGTCTGGGACAGGGGAGGGTGAGGGGGGGTCTGGGTCAGTTTGGGGCAGGGGAGGGTGCGGGGGGTGGTCTGGATCATTGTGGGGCAAGGGAGGGTGAGGGGGTGTCTGGGTCAGTCTAGGACAGGGGAGGGTGAGGGGGGCGGTCTGGATCATTGTGGGGCAAGGGAGGGTGAGGTGGGGGGCCTGGGTCAGTCTGGGACAGGGGAGGTGAGGGGTGGTCTGGGTCAGTATGGGACAAGGGAGGGTGAGCGGATCGTCTGGGTCAGCCTGGGACAGGGGAGGGTGTGTGGGGGGTTCTGGGTCAGTCTGGGACAGGAGAGGGAGTGGGGGGTCTGGGTCAGTCTGGGACAGGGGAGGGTGAGGGGTGTCTGGGTCTGTCTGGGACAGGGGAGGGTGAGGGGTTCTTGATCAGTCTGGGACAGGTGTGTATGAGGGGGGGTCTGGGTCTGTCTGGGACAAGGGAGGGCGAGGGGGGGTCTGGTTCAGTCTGGGACAGGGGAGGGTGAGCGGATCGTCTGGGTCAGCCTGGGACAGGGGAGGGTGAGTGGGGTGTCAGTGTGGGACAGGGGAGGGTGAGGGGGAGGGGTCTGCGTCAGTCTGCAACAAGGGAGTGTGAGGGGAGTCTGGGTCAGTCTGGGACAGGGAAGGGTGAGGGGGGTCTGGGTCAGTCTGCGACAGGGGAGGGTGAGGGGGGCTCTGGGTCAGTCTGGGACAGGGATGCATGAGGGGGGATCAGTCTTGGACAGGAGAGGGTGAGGGGGAGGGGTGGGTCAGTCTGGGACAGGGAAAGGGTGAGGGGCGTGTCTGAGTCATTCTGGGACGGGGAGAGTGAGGGGGGATTCTGGGTCAGTCTGGGACAGGGGAGGGTGAGGGTGTGGCGTCTGGGTCAGTCTGGGACAGTGGAGGGTGAGGGGGTCTGGGTCTGTCTTGGACAGAGGAGAGTGAGAGGGGGGGGTCTGGCTCAGACTGGGACAGGGGAGGCTGAGCGAGGCCTGGGTCAGTCTGGGACAGGGGAGCGTGAGGGTGGGTCTGTGTCAGTCTGGGACAGGGGAGGTTGAGGGCGGGGCAGTCTGGGACAGGGGAGGGTGAGGGGGGGTCTGGGTCAGTCTGGGGCAGGGGAGGGTGCGGGGGATGGCAGTCTGGGATAGGGAAGGTTGAGGGGGGTTCTGGGTCAATCTGGGACAGGGGAGAGTGAGGGGGATTGTCTGGGTCAGTCTGGGACAGGGGAGGGTGAGGGGGGTGTCTGGGTCAGTCTACGACAGGGGAGGGTGAGGAGGGCGGTCTGGGTCATTGTGGGGCAAGCGAGGGTGAGGTGGGGGGCCTGGGTCAGTCTGGGACAGGGGAGGGTGATGGGGGTTCTGTGTCAATCTGGGACGGGGAGCGTGAGGGTGTTGGCCTGGGTCAGTCTGGGACAGGGGAGGGTGAGGGTGGAGTCTGGGTCAGTCTGGGACAGGTGAGGGTGGGGGGTGGTCAGGGTCAGTATGGGACAGGGGAGGGTGAGGGGGGGTCATTCTGAGGCAGGGGACGGTAAGGGGGGCTCAGCCTGGGACAGGGGAGAGCGTGGGGGTGTTAGTTTGGGACAGGGGAGCGTGAGGCGGGGAGGCAGACTTGGACAGCAGATGGTGAGGGGAGTCTGGGTCAGTCTGGTACAGGGGATGGTGATGGGGGGTCTGGGTCAGTCTGGGACAGCTGAGGGTGAGGGCGGTCAAGGTCAGTCTGAGACAGGCTGGGAGAAGCGGGTGGTTCTGGGTCAGTCTGGGACAGGGGAGGGTGAGGGAGGTGGGTGAGTCTGGAACAGGGGAGGGTGAGGGGGTGTCAGTGTGGGACAGGGGAGGGTGAGGGGGAGGGGTCTGGGTCAGTCTGCGACAAGGGCGTGTGAGGGAGGTCTGGGTCAGTCTGGGACAGGGAAGGGTGAGCGGGGTCTGGGTCAGTCTGTGACAGGGGAGGGTGAGGGGGGCTCTGGGTCAGTCTGGGACAGGGAAGCATGAGGGGGATCAGTCTTGGACAGGGGAGGGTGAGGGGGAGGGTGGGGTCAGTCTGGGACAGGGAAAGGGTGAGGGGCGTGTCTGGGTCATTCTGGGACGGGGAGAGTGAGGGGGGATTCTGGGTCAGTCTGGGACAGGGGAGGGTGAGGGTGTGGCGTCTGGGTCAGTCTTGGACAGGGGAGGGTGAGGACGTCTGGGTCTGTCCTGGACAGAGGAGAGTGAGAGTGGGGGGTTCTGGCTCAGACTGGGACAGGGGAGGCTGAGCGAGGCCTGGGTCAGTCTGGGACAGGGGAGCGTGAGGGTGGGTCTGTGTCAGTCTGGGACAGGGGAGGTTGAGGGCGGGTCAGTCTTGGACAGGGGAGGGTGAGGGGGGTTCTGGGTCTGTCTGGGGCAGGGGAGGGTGCGGGGGATGGCAGTCTGGGATAGGGAAGGTTGAGGGGGGTTCTGGGTCAGTGTGGGACAGGGGAGGGTGAGGGGGATTGTCTGGGTCAGTCTGGGACAGGGATAGGGTGAGGGGCGTGTCTGAGTCATTCTGGGACGGGGAGAGTGAGGGGGGATACTGGGTCAGTCTGGGACAGGGGAGGGTGAGGATGTGGCGTCTGGGTCAGTCTGGGACAGTGGAGGGTGAGGGGGTCTGGGTCTGTCTTGGACAGAGGAGAGTGAGAGGGGGGGGTCTGGCTCAGACTGGGACAGTGGAGGCTGAGCGAGGCCTGGGTCAGTGTGGGACAGGGGAGTGTGAGGGTGGGTCTGTGTCAGTCTGGGACAGGGGAGGTTGAGGGCGGGTCAGTCTGGGACAGGGGAGGGTGAGGGGGGGTCTGGGTCAGTCTGGGGCAGGGGAGGGTGAGTGGGTGTCAGTGTGGGACAGGGGACGGTGAGGGGGAGGGGTCTGTGTCAGTCTGCGACAAGGGCGTGTGAGGGAGGTCTGGGTCAGTCTGGGACAGGGAAGGGTGAGCGGGGTCTGGGTCAGTCTGTGACAGGGGAGGTTGAGGGGGGCTCTGGGTCAGTCTGGGACAGGGAAGCATGAGGGGGATCAGTCTTGGACAGGGGAGGGTGAGCGGGAGGGTGGGGTCAGTCTGGGACAGGGAAAGTGTGAGGGGCGTGTCTGGGTCATTCTGGGACGGGGAGAGTGAGGGGGGATTCTGGGTCAGTCTGGGACAGGGGAGGGTGAGGGTGTGGCGTCTGGGTCAGTCTTGGACAGGGGAGGGTGAGGACGTCTGGGTCTGTCTTGGACAGAGGAGAGTGAGAGTGGGGGGTTCTGGCTCAGACTGGGACAGGGGAGGCTGAGCGAGGCCTGGGTCAGTCTGGGACAGGGGAGCGTGAGGGTGGGTCTGTGTCAGTCTGGGAAGGGGAGGTTGAGGGCGGGTCAGTCTGGGACAGGGGAGGGTGAGGGGGGTTCTGGGTCAGTCTGGGGCAGGGGAGGGTGCGGGGGATGGCAGTCTGGGATAGGGAAGGTTGAGGGGGGTTCTGGGTCAGTGTGGGACAGGGGAGGGTGAGGGGGATTGTCTGGGTCAGTCTGGGCAGGGGAGTGTGAGGGGGTGTCTGGGTCAGTCTGGGACAGGGGAGGGTAAAGGTGGAGTCTGGGTCAGTCTGGGACAGGGGAGGGTGGGGGGTGGTCTGGGTCAGTATGGGACAGGGGAGGGTGTGGAGGGTCATTCTGAGGCAGGAGACGGTAAGGGGGGTTCAGTCTGGGACAGGGGAGGGCGTGGGGGTGTTAGTTTGGGACAGGGGAGGGTGAGGCGGGGAGGCAGACTGGGACAGCAGCGGGTGAGGGGAGTCTGGGTCAGTCTGGTACAGGGGATGGTGATGGGGGGTCTGGGTCAGTCTGGGACAGGTGAGGGTGAGGGGTGCTGGGTCAGTCTGGGACAGGCTGGGAGAGGCGGGTGGTTCTGGGTCAGTCTAGGACAGGGGAGGGTGAGGGAGGTGGGTCAGTCTGGGACAGGGGAGGGTGAGGGGGTGTCTGGGTCAGTGTTGGACAGAGAAGGGTGAGGGGGGGTCAGTCTGGGACAGGGTCGGGTGAGGGGGGGGGGTCAGTCTGGGACAGGGCCGGATGAGGGGGCTTCTGGGTCAGTCTGGAACAGGGGAAGGTGAGGGCGATTCTGGGTCAGTCTGCGACAGGGGAGTTTGAGGGCGGGTCAGCCTGGGACAGGAGAGGGTGAGTGGGGTATCAGTGTGGGACAGGGGAGGGTGAGGGTGAGGGGTCTGGGTCAGTCTGCGACAGGGGAGTGTGAGGGGGGTTCTGGGTCAGTCTGGGACAGGGAAGCATGAGAGGGTATCAGTCTTGGACAGGGGAGGGTGAGGGGGAGGGGGAGGGGGGTGGCGTCTGGGACAGGGAAAGTGTGAGGGGCGTGTCTGGGTCATTCTGGGACGGGGAGAGTGAGGGGGGGATTCTCGGTCAGTCTGGGACAGGGGAGGGTGAGGGTGAAGGTGTGGCGTCTGGGTCAGTCTGGGACAGCGGAGGGTGAGGGGGTCTGGGTCTGTCTTGGACAGAGGAGGGTGAGCGGATGGGTCTGGCTCAGAATGGGACAGGGGAGGCTGAGCGAGGCCTGGGTCAGTCTGGGACAGGGGAGCGTGAGGGTGGGTCTGTGTCAGTCTGGGACAGGGGAGGTTGAGGGCGGGTCAGTCTGGGACAGGGGAGTGTGAGGGGGGGTCTGGGTCAGTTTGGGGCAGGGGAGGGTGCGGGGGGTGGCAGTCTGGGATAGGGAAGGTTGAGGGGGGTTCTGGGTCAGTCTGGGACAGGGGAGGTGAGGGGTGGTCTGGGTCAGTATGGGACAGGGGAGGGTGAGCGGGGTCATTCTGAGGCAGGGGACGGTAAGGGGGGTTCAGTCTGGGACAGGGGAGGGCGTGGAGGTGTTAGTTTGGGACAGGGGAGGGTGAGGCGGGGAGGTAGACTGGGACAGCAGAGGGTGAGGGGAGTCTGGGTCAGTCTGGTACAGGGGAGGGTGAGGGTGTGGCGTCTGGGTCAGTCTTGGACAGGGGAGGGTGAGGACGTCTGGGTCTGTCTTGGACAGAGGAGAGTGAGAGGGGGGGGTTCTGGCTCAGACTGGGACAGGGGAGGCTGAGCGAGGCCTGGGTCAGTCTGGGACAGGAGAGCGTGAGGGTGGGTCTGTGTCAGTCTGGGACAGGGGAGGTTGAGGGCGGGCCAGTCTGGGACAGGGGAGGGTGAGGGGGGGGTCTGGGTCAGTCTGGGGCAGGGGAGGGTGCGGGGGATGGCAGTCTGGGATCGGGAAGGTTGAGGGGGGTTCTGGGTCAGTGTGGGACAGGGGAGGGTGAGGGGGATTGTCTGGGTCAGTCTGGGACAGGGGAGTGTGAGGGGGTGTCTGGGTCAGTCTACGACAGGGGAGGGTGAGGGGGGCGGTCTGGGTCATTGTGGGGCAAGGGAGGGTGAGGTGGGGGGCCTGGGTCAGTCTGGGACAGGAGAGGGTGAGGGGGGTTCTGTGTCAATCTGGGACGGGGAGCGTGAGGGGGTTGGCCTAGGTTAGCCTGGGACAGGGAAGGGTGAGTGTGGAGTCTGGGTCAGTCTGGGACAGGGGAGGGTGGGGGGTGGTCTGGGTCAGTATGGGACAGGGGAGGGTGTGGAGGGCCATTCTGAGGCAGGAGACGGTAAGGGGGGTTCAGCCTGGGACAGGGGAGGGCGTGGAGGTGTTAGTTTGGGAGAGGGGAGGGTGAGGCGGGGAGGCAGACCGGGACAGCAGCGGGTGAGGGGAGTCTGGGTCAGTCTGGTACAGGGGATGGTGATGGTGGGTCTGGGTCAGTCTGGGACAGGTGAGGGTGAGGGGTGCTGGGTCAGTCTGGGACAGGCTGGGAGAGGCGGGTGGTTCTGGGTCAGTCTGGGACAGGGGAGGGTGAGGGAGGTGGGTCAGTCTGGGACAGGGGAGGGTGAGGGGGTGTCTGGGTCAGTGTGGGACAGAGAAGGGTGAGGGGGGGTCAGTCTGGGACAGGGTCGGGTGACGGGGGGGGTCAGTCTGGGACAGGGCCGGATGAGGGGGCTTCTGGGTCAGTCTGGAACAGGGGAAGGTGAGGGCGATTCTGGGTCAGTCTGCGACAGGGGAGTTTGAGGGCGGGTCAGCCTGGGACAGGAGAGGGTGAGTGGGGTGTCAGTGTGGGACAGGGGATGGTGAGGGTGAGGGGTCTGGGTCAGTCTGCGACAGGGGAGGGTGAGGGGCGCTCTCGGTCAGTCTGTGACAGGGAAGCATGAGTGGGTATCAGTCTTGGACAGGGGAGGGTGAGGGGGAGGGGAGGGGCGTCTGGGACAGGGAAAGTGTGAGGGCGTGTCTGGGTCATTCTGGGACGGGGAGAGTGAGGGGGGATTCTGGGTCAGTCTGGGACAGGGGAGGGTGAGGGTGAGGGTGTGGCGTCTGGGTCAGTCTGGGACAGCGGAGGGTGAGGGGGTCTGGGTCTGTCTTGGACAGAGGAGGGTGAGCGGAGGGGTCTGGCTCAGACTGGGACAGGGGAGGCTGAGCGAAGCCTGGGTCAGTCTGGGACAGGGGAGCGTGAGGATGGGTCTGTGTCAGTCTGGGACAGGGGAGGTTGAGGGCGGGTCAGTCTGGGACAGGGGAGGGTGAGGGTGGGTCTGTGTCAGACTGGGACAGGGGAGGTTGAGGGCGGGCCAGTCTGGGACAGGGGAGGGTGAGGGGGGTTCTGGGTCAGTCTGGGGCAGGTGAGGGTGAGGGTGTGGCGTCTGGGTCAGTCTTGGACAGGGGAGGGTGAGGACGTCTGGGTCTGTCTTGGACAGAGGAGAGTGAGAGGGGGGGTTCTGGCTCAGACTGGGACAGGGGAGGCTGAGCGAGGCCTGGGTCAGTCTGGGACAGGGGAGCGTGAGGGTGGGTCTGTGTCAGTCTGGGACAGGGGAGGTTGAGGGCGGGTCAGTCTGGGACAGGGGAGGGTGAGGGGGGGTCTGGGTCAGTCTGGGGCAGGGGAGGGTGCGGGGGATGGCAGTCTGGGATAGGGAAGGTTGAGGGGGGTTCTGGGTCAGTTGGGACAGGGGAGGGTGAGGGGGATTGTCTGGGTCAGTCTGGGACAGGGGAGTGTGAGGGGGTGTCTGGGTCAGTCTACGACAGGGGAGGGTGAGGGGGGCGGTCTGGGTCATTGTGGGGCAAGGGAGGGTGAGGTGGGGGGCCTGGGTCAGTCTGGGACAGGGGAGGGTGAGGGGGGTTCTGTGTCAATCTGGGACGGGGAGCGTGAGGGGGTTGGCCTGGGTCAGTCTGGGACAGGGAAAGTGTGAGGGGCGTGTCTGGGTCATTCTGGGACGGGGAGAGTGAGGGGGGATTCTGGGTCAGTCTGGGACAGGGGAGGGTGAGGGTGAGGGTGTGGCGTCTGGGTCAGTCTGGGACAGCGGAGGGTGAGGGGGTCTGGGTCTGTCTTGGACAGAGGAGGGTGAGCGGAGGGGTCTGGCTCAGACTGGGACAGGGGAGGCTGAGCGAGGCCTGGGTCAGTCTGGGACAGGGGAGCGTGAGGGAGGGTCTGTGTCAGTCTGGGACAGGGGAGGTTGAGGGGGGTTCTGGGTCAGTCTGGGACAGGGGAGGGTGAGGGGGATTGTCTGGGTCAGTCTGGGACAGGGGAGAGTGAGGGGGTGTCTGGGTCAGTCTAGGACAGGGGAGGGTGAGGGGGGCGGTCTGGGTCATTGTGGGGCAAGGGAGGGTGAGGTGGGGGGCCTGGGTCAGTCTGGGACAGGGGAGGTGAGGGGTGGTCTGGGTCAGTATGGGACAGGGGAGGGTGAGCGGGGTCATTCTGAGGCAGGGGACGGTAAGGGGGGTTCAGTCTGGGACAGGGGAGGGCGTGGAGGTGTTAGTTTGGGACAGGGGAGGCTGAGGCGGGGAGGCAGACTGGGACAGCAGAGGGTGTGGGGAGTCTGGGTCAGTCTGGTACAGGGGAGGGTGAGGGTGTGGCGTCTGGGTCAGTCTTGGACAGGGGAGGGTGAGGACGTCTGGGTCTGTCTTGGACAGAGGAGAGTGAGAGTGGGGGGTTCTGGCTCAGACTGGGACAGGGGAGGCTGAGCGAGGCCTGGGTCAGTCTGGGACAGGGGAGCGTGAGGGTGGTTCTGTGTCAGTCTGGGACAGGGAAGCATGAGGGGGTATCAGTCTTGGACAGGTGAGGGGGAGCGGGGGGCGTCTGGGACAGGGTAAGTGTGAGGGGCGTGTCTGGGTCATTATGGGACGGGGAGAGTGAGGGGGGATTCTGGGTCAGTCTGGGACAGGGGAGGGTGAGGGTGAGGGTGTGGCGTCTGGGTCAGTCTGGGACAGCGGAGGGTGAGGGGGTCTGGGTCTGTCTTGGACAGAGGAGGGTGAGCGGAGGTGTCTGGCTCAGACTGGGACAGGGGAGGCTGAGCGAGGCCTGGGTCAGTCTGGGACAGGGGAGCGTGAGGGTGGGTCTGTGTCAATCTGGGACAGGGGAGGTTGAGGGCGGGTCAGTCTGGGACAGGGGAGGGTGAGGGGGGGTCTGGGTCAGTTTGGGGCAGGGGAGGGTGCGGGGGGTGGCAGTCTGGGATAGGGAAGGTTGAGGGGGTTCTGGGTCAATCTGGGACAGGGGAGGGTGAGGGGGATTGTCTGGGTCAGTCTGGGACAGGGGAGGGTGAGGGGGTTTGTGGGTCAGTCTAGGACAGGGGAGGGTGAGGGGGGCGGTCTGGGTCATTGTGGGGCAAGGGAGGGTGAGGTGGGGGGCCTGGGTCATTCTGGGACAGGGGAGGTGAGGGGTGGTCTGGGTCAGTATGGGACAGGGGAGGGTGAGCGGGGTCATTCTGAGGCAAGGGACGGTAAGGGGGGTTCAGTCTGGGACAGGGGAGGGCGTGGAGGTGTTAGTTTGGGACAGGGGAGGGTGAGGCAGGGAGGCAGACTGGGACAGCAGAGGGTGAGGGGAGTCTGGGTCAGTCTGGTACAGGGGAGGGTGAGGGTGTGGCGTCTGGGTCAGTCTTGGACAGGGGAGGGTGAGGACGTCTGGGTCTATCTTGGACAGAGGAGAGTGAGAGGGGGGGGTTCTGGCTCAGACTGGGACAGGGGAGGCTGAGCGAGGCCTGGGTCAGTCTGGGACAGGGGAGCGTGAGGGTGGGTCTGTGTCAGTCTGGGACAGGGGAGGTTGAGGGCGGGCCAGTCTGGGACAGGGGAGGGTGAGGGGGGGTCTGGGTCAGTCTGGGGCAGGGGAGGGTGAGGGTGTGGCGTCTGGGTCAGTCTTGGACAGGGGATGGTGAGGACGTCTGGGTCTGTCTTGGACAGAGGAGAGTGAGAGGGGGGGGTTCAGGCTCAGACCGGGACAGGGGAGGCTGAGCGAGGCCTGGGTCAGTCTGGGACAGGGGAGCGTGAGGGTGGGTCTGTGTCAATCTGGGACAGGGGAGGTTGAGGGCGGGTCAGTCTGGGACAGGGGAGGGTGAGGGGGGGTCTGGGTCAGTTTGGGGCAGGGGAGGGTGCGGGGGGTGGCAGTCTGGGATAGGGAAGGTTGAGGGGGTTCTGGGTCAATCTGGGACAGGGGAGGGTGAGGGGGATTGTCTGGGTCAGTCTGGGACAGGGGAGGGTGAGGGGGTTTGTGGGTCAGTCTAGGACAGGGGAGGGTGAGGGGGGCGGTCTGGGTCATTGTGGGGCAAGGGAGGGTGAGGTGGGGGGCCTGGGTCATTCTGGGACAGGGGAGGTGAGGGGTGGTCTGGGTCAGTATGGGACAGGGGAGGGTGAGCGGGGTCATTCTGAGGCAAGGGACGGTAAGGGGGGTTCAGTCTGGGACAGGGGAGGGCGTGGAGGTGTTAGTTTGGGACAGGGGAGGGTGAGGCAGGGAGGCAGACTGGGACAGCAGAGGGTGAGGGGAGTCTGGGTCAGTCTGGTACAGGGGAGGGTGAGGGTGTGGCGTCTGGGTCAGTCTTGGACAGGGGAGGGTGAGGACGTCTGGGTCTATCTTGGACAGAGGAGAGTGAGAGGGGGGGGTTCTGGCTCAGACTGGGACAGGGGAGGCTGAGCGAGGCCTGGGTCAGTCTGGGACAGGGGAGCGTGAGGGTGGGTCTGTGTCAGTCTGGGACAGGGGAGGTTGAGGGCGGGCCAGTCTGGGACAGGGGAGGGTGAGGGGGGGTCTGGGTCAGTCTGGGGCAGGGGAGGGTGAGGGTGTGGCGTCTGGGTCAGTCTTGGACAGGGGATGGTGAGGACGTCTGGGTCTGTCTTGGACAGAGGAGAGTGAGAGGGGGGGGTTCAGGCTCAGACCGGGACAGGGGAGGCTGAGCGAGGCCTGGGTCAATCTGGGACAGGGGAGCGTGAGGGTGGGTCTGTGTCAGTCTGGGACAGGGGAGGTTGAGGGCGGGTCAGTCTGGGACAGGGGAGGGTGAGGGGGGGGTCTGGGTCAGTCTGGGGCAGGGGAGGGTGCGGGGGATGGCAGTCTGGGATAGGGAAGGTTGAGGGGGGTTCTGGGTCAGTGTGGGACAGGGGAGGGTGAGGGGGATTGTCTGGGTCAGTCTGGGAGAGGGGAGTGTGAGGGGGTGTCTGGGTCAGTCTACGACAGGGGAGGGTGAGGGGGGCGGTCTGGGTCATTGTGGGGCAAGGGAGGGTGAGGTGGGGGGTCTGGGTCAGTCTGGGACAGGGGAGGGTGAGGGGGGTTCTGTGTCAATCTGGGACGGGGAGCGTGAGGGGGTTGGCCTGGGTCAGTCTGGGACAGGGAAGGGTGAGTGTGGAGTCTGGGTCAGTCTGGGACAGGGGAGGGTGGGGGGTGGTCTGGGTCAGTATGGGACAGGGGAGGGTGTGGAGGGTCATTCTGAGGCAGGAGACGGTAAGGGGGGTTCAGTCTGGGACAGGGGAGGGCGTGGGGGTGTTAGTTTGGGAGAGGGGAGGGTGAGGCGGGGAGGCAGACTGGGACAGCAGCGGGTGAGGGGAGTCTGGGTCAGTCTGGTACAGGGGATGGTGATGGTGGGTCTGGGTCAGTCTGGGACAGGTGAGGGTGAGGGGTGCTGGGTCAGTCTGGGACAGGCTGGGAGAGGCGGGTGGTTCTGGGTCAGTCTGGGACAGGGGAGGGTGAGGGAGGTGGGTCAGTCTGGGACAGGGGAGGGTGAGGGGGTGTCTGGGTCAGTGTGGGACAGAGAAGGGTGAGGGGGGGTCAGTCTGGGACAGGGTCGGGTGAGGGGGGGGGTCAGTCTGGGACAGGGCCGGATGAGGGGGCTTCTGGGTCAGTCTGGAACAGGGGAAGGTGAGGGCGATTCTGGGTCAGTCTGCGACAGGGGAGTTTGACGGCGTGTCAGCCTGGGACAGGAGAGGGTGAGTGGGGTGTCAATGTGGGACAGGGGAGGGTGAGGGGGAGGGGTCTGGGTCAGTCTGCGACAGGGGAGGGTGAGGGGGGCTCTGGGTCAGTCTGGGACAGGGAAGCATGAGGGGGTATCAGTCTTGGACAGGGGAGGGTGAGGGGGAGGGGGGGGCGTCTGGTACAGGGAAAGTGTGAGGGGCGTGTCTGGGTCATTCTGGGACGGGGAGAGTGAGGGGGGATTCTGGGTCAGTCTGGGCCAGGGGAGGGTGAGGGTGAGGGTGTGGCGTCTTGGTCAGTCTGGGACAGCGGAGGGTGAGGGGGTCTGGGTCTGTCTTGGACAGAGGATTGTGAGCGGAGGGGTCTGGCTCAGACTGGGACAGGGGAGGCTGAGCGAGGCCTGGGTCAGTGTGGGACAGGGGAGCGTGAGGGTGGGTCTGTGTCAGTCTGGGACAGGGGAGGTTGAATGCGGGTCAGTCTGGGACAGGGGAGGGTGAGGGGGGGTCTGGGTCAGTTTGGGGCAGGGGAGGGTGCGGGGGGTGGCAGTCTGGGATAGGGAAGGTTGAGGGGGGTTCTGGGTCAGTCTGGGACAGGGGAGGGTGAGGGGGATTGTCTGGGTCAGTCTGGGACAGGGGAGGGTGAGGAGGTGTCTGGGTCAGTCTAGGACAGGGGAGGGTGAGGGGGGCGGTCTGGGTCATTGTGGGGCAAGGGAGGGTGAGGTGGGGGGCCTGGGTCAGTCTGGGACAGGGGAGGTGAGGGGTGGTCTGGGTCAGTATGGGACAGGGGAGGGTGAGCGGGGTCATTCTGAGGCAGGGGACGGTAAGGGGGGTTCAGTCTGGGACAGGGGAGGGCATGGAGGTGTTAGTTTGGGACAGGGGAGGGTGAGGCGGGGAGGCAGACTGGGACAGCAGAGGGTGAGGGGAGTCTGTGTCAGTCTGGTACAGGGGATGGTGATGGGGGGTCTGGGTCAGTCTGGGACAGGTGAGGGTGAGGGGGGTTTGGGTCAGTCTGGGACAGGCTGGGAGAGGCGGGTGGTTATGGGTCAGTCTGGGACAGGGGAGGGTGAGGGAGGTGGGTCAGTCTGGGACAGGGGAGGGTGAGGGAGTGTCTGGGTCAGTGTGGGACAGGGAAGAGTGAGGGGGATCAGTCTGGGACAGGGTCGGGTGATGGGGGGGTCAGTCTGGGACATGGTCGGGTGAGGGGGGTTCTGGGTCAGTCTGCGACAAGGGAGTGTGAGGGGGGTCTGGGTCAGTCTGGGAGAGGGAAGGGTGAGTGGGGTCTGGGTCAATCTGCGACAGGGGAGGGTGAGGGGGGCTCTGGGTCAGTATGGAACAGGGAAGCATGAGGCGGGATCAGTCTGGGACAGGGGAGTGTGAGGGCGTTCAGTCTGGGACAGGGAAGGGTGAGGGGGCGTCTGTGTCATACGTTGACAGGGGAGGATGAGGGAGGAGCGTCCGTCTGGGACAGGGGAGGGTGAGGGGGAGTCTGGGTCAGTCTGGGACAGGGAAGGGTGAGGGGGAGTCTGGGTCAGTCTGGGACAGGGGATGGTGAGGGGGTTCTGGGTCCGTCTTGGACAGGGGAGGGTGAGGGAGGCGGGTCTGGGTCAGTCTGGGACAGGGGAGGGTGTGGGGGGTCTGAGTCAGTCTGAGACAGGGGAAGGTAAGGGGTGTCTGGGTCAGTCTGGGACAGGGAAGTGTAAGGGGTGGTCTGGGTCAGTCTTGGACAGGGGAGGCTGAGGGGGGGGGTCTGGGACAGTCTTGGACAGGGGAGGCTGAGGGGGGGGTCTGGGACAGTCTTGGACAGGGGAGGGTGAGGGGGGTTTGGGTCAGTCTGGGACAGGGGAGAATGAGGAGGGGTCTTGGTCAGTCTGGGACAGGTGAGGGTGAGGAGGGATCTGGGTCAGTCTGGGATAGGGAAGGGTTAGGGGGATCAGACTGGGACAGGGGAGGATGAGGAGGTATCTGGGTCAGTCTGGGACAGGGGAAGGTGAGGGTGTCTGGGTCAGTCTGGGACAGGTGACCGTGAGTTGAGGGTCTGGGTCAGTCTCGGACAGGGAAGTGTGAGGGGGTGTCAGTGTGGTATAGGAGGTGATTGGGTCAGGGTCAGTCTGGGACAGGTGAGGGTGAGGGGAGTGTCTGCGTCAGTCTGGGACAGGGTAGGATGAGGGAGTGGGTCTGGGTCAGTCTGCGACAGGGAAGGGTGAGGGGGAGTCTGGGTCAGTCTGGGACAGGGGATGGTGAGGGGGTTCTGGGTCCGTCTTGGACAGGGGAGGGTGAGGGAGGCGGGTCTGGGTCAGTCTCGGACAGGGGAGGGTTTGGGGGGTCTGAGTCAGTCTGAGACAGGGGAAGGTAAGGGGTGTCTGGGTCAGTCTGGGACAGGGAAGTGTAAGGGGTGGTCTGGGTCAGTCTTGGACAGGGGAGGCTGAGGGGGATCTTGGACAGTCTTGGACAGGGGAGGGTGAGGGGGGTTTGGGTCAGTCTGGGACAGGTGAGGGTGAGGTGGGATCTGGGTCAGTCTGGGATATGGAAGGGTTAGGGGGATTAGACTGGGACAGGGGAGGATGAGGAGGTATCTGGGTCAGTCTGGGAAAGGGGAAGGTGAGGGTGTCTGGGTCTGTCTGGGACAGGTGACCATGAGTTGAGGGTCTGGGTCAGTCTCGGACAGGGAAGTGTGAGGGGGTGTCAGTGTGGGATAGGAGGTGATTGAATCTGGGTCAGTCTGGGACAGGGGAGGGTGAGGGGAGTGTCTGCGTCAGTCTGGGACAGGGTAGGATGTGGGAGTGGGTCTGGGCCAGTCTGGGACAGGGGATGGTGAGCGGGGGGAGTCTGGGTCAGTCAGGGACAGGGGAGAGTGAGGGGGGTCTGGGTCAGTCTGGGACAACGGAGGGCGAGAGGGGCTCAGTCTGGGACAGGGGATGTTGTGGGGGCGGGTGTCTAGGTCAGTCTGGGACAGGGGAGTGTGAGGGGTTGTGGTCTGGGTCAGTCTGGGTGAGGGGAGGGTGAGGAGGGAGTGGTCAGTCTGGGACAGAGGAGGGTGAGGGGGGTTAGTCTGGGACAGGGGAGGGTGAGGGGTGGGGATCTGGGCTAGTCTTTGACAGGGGTGTGTGAGGGGGTTTTGGGTCAGCCTGTGACAGGGGAGGATGAGGAGGGGTCTGGGTCAGTCTGGGACAGGTGAGGGTGAGGTGGGGTCTGGGTCAGTCTGGGATAGTGGAGGGTTAGGGGGGTCAGTCTGGGACAGGGGTGGGTGAGGGGTTGTTTGGGTCAGTCTGGGACAGGGGTGGGTGACGGGGGTGTCTTGGTCAGTCTGGGACAGGTGAGCGTGATTTGAGGGTCTGCGTCAGTCTGGGACAGGGGAGGGTGAGGGGGGCTCTGGGTCAGTCTGGGACAGGGGAGGGTGAGGGGGGTCTTGATCAGTCTGGGACAGGGGAGGGTGAGTATGGGTGTCGGGGTCAGTGTGGGACAGGGGAGGGTGAGGGGGGTTTGGGTCAGTCTGGGACAGGGGATGGTAAGGGGGTGGTCTGGGTCAGTCTTGGGGAGGGAAGGGTGAGGAAGGCGGGTCTGTGTCAGTCTGGAACAGGGGAGGGTGTGGGGGGGGTCTGGGTCAATCTGCGACAGGAGAGGGTGAGGGGGGTCTGGGTCAGTCTGGGACAGGGAAGTGTAAGGGGTGGTCTGGGTCAGTCTGGGCCGGGGGAGGGTGAGGGGGGATCTGGGTCAGTCTGGGACAGGGGATGGTGAGGGGGTGTCTTGGTCAGTCTGGGACAGGGGAGGGTGAGGGCTGTGTCTGGGCCAGTCTTGGATAGGGGAGGGTGAGGGGGGTTTGGGTCAATCTGGGATAGGGGAGGGTGAGGGGGGGTCTGGGTCAGTCTGGGATAGGGCAGGGTGAGGGGGTGTCTGGGTCAGTGTGGGACAGGGAAGGGTGAGGGGGGGTCAGTCTGGGACAGCGTCGGGCGAGGGGGGGTCAGTCTGGGACAGGGTCGGGTGAGGGTGGGTCTGGGTCAGTCTGAGACAGGGGAAGGTGAGGGTGTTGGACTGGGTCAGTCTGAGACAGGGGAGTTTGAGGGCGGGTCAGTCTGGGACAGGGGAGGGTGAGGAGGTCAGTCTTGGTCAGTCTGGGAGAGTGGAGAGTGAGGGGGGTTTGGGTCAGTCTGGGCCAGGGGAGGGTGTGGGGGGGGCAGTCTGGGACAGGGGAGGGTGAGGGGTGTTTTGCATCAATCTGGGACAGGGGAGGGTGAGGGAGTGTCTGGGTCAGTGTGGGACAGGGAAGAGTGAGGGGGGGTCAGTCTGGGACAGGGTCGGGTGATGGGGGGGTCAGTCTGGGACATGGTCGGGTGAGGGGGGTTCTGGGTCAGTCTGCGACAAGGGAGTGTGAGGGGGGTCTGGGTCAGTCTGGGACAGGGAAGGGTGAGGGGGGTCTGGGTCAATCTGCGACAGGGAAGCATGAGGGGGGATCAGTCTGGGACAGGGGATTGTGAGGGGGTTCAGTCTGGGACAGGGAAGGGTGAGGGGGCGTCTGGGTCAGTCTGGGACAGGGGATGGTGAGGGGGTTCTGGGTCCGTCTTGGACAGGGGAGGGTGAGGGAGGCGGGTCTGGGTCAGTCTGGGACAGGGGAGGGTGTGGGGGGTCTGAGTCAGTCTGAGACAGGGGAAGGTAAGGGGTGTCTGGGTCAGTCTGGGACAGGGAAGAGTAAGGGGTGGTCTGGGTCAGTCTTGGACAGGGGAGGCTGAGGGGGTGTCTGGGACAGTCTTGGACAGGGGAGGGTGAGGGGGGTTTGGGTCAGTCTGGGACAGGGGAGAATGAGGAGGGGTCTTGGTCAGTCTGGGACAGGTGAGGGTGAGGAGGGATCTGGGTCAGTCTGGGATAGGGAAGGGTTAGGGGGATCAGACTGGGACAGGGGAGGATGAGGAGGTATCTGGGTCAGTCTGGGACAGGGGAAGGTGAGGGTGTCTGGGTCAGTCTGGGACAGGTGACCGTGAGTTGAGGGTCTGGGTCAGTCTCGGACAGGGAAGTGTGAGGGGGTGTCAGTGTGGTATAGGAGGTGATTGGGTCAGGGTCAGTCTGGGACAGGTGAGGGTGAGGGGAGTGTCTGCGTCAGTCTGGGACAGGGTAGGATGAGGGAGTGGGTCTGGGTCAGTCTGCGACAGGGAAGGGTGAGGGGGAGTCTGGGTCAGTCTGGGACAGGGGATGGTGAGGGGGTTCTGGGTCCGTCTTGGACAGGGGTGGGTGAGGAAGGCGGGTCTGGGTCAGTCTGGGACAGGGGAGGTTTTGGGGGGTCTGAGTCAGTCTGAGACAGGGGAAGGTAAGGGGTGTCTGGGTCAGTCTGGGACAGGGAAGTGTAAGGGGTGGTCTGGGTCAGTCTTGGACAGGGGAGGCTGAGGGGGATCTGGGACAGTCTTGGACAGGGGAGGGTGAGGGGGGTTTGGGTCAGTCTGGGACAGGGGTGAATGAGGAGGGGTCTCGGTCAGTCTGGGACAGGTGAGGGTGAGGTGGGATCTGGGTCAGTCTGGGATATGGAAGGGTTAGGGGGATCAGACTGGGACAGGGGAGGATGAGGAGGTATCTGGGTCAGTCTGGGACAGGGGAAGGTGAGGGTGTCTGGGTCTGTCTGGGACAGGTGACCATGAGTTGAGGGTCTGGGTCAGTCTGGGACAGGGAAGTGTGAAGGGGTGTCAGTGTGGGATAGGAGGTGATTGGGTCTGGGTCAGTCTGGGACAGGGGAGGGTGAGGGGTGTTTTGCATCAATCTGGGACAGGGGAGGGTGAGGGAGTGTCTGGGTCAGTGTAGGACAGGGAAGAGTGAGGGGGGGTCAGTCTGGGACAGGGTCGGGTGATGGGGGGGTCAGTCTGGGACAGGTGAGGGTGAGGTGGGGTCTGGGTCAGTCTGGGATAGTGGAGGGTTAGGGGGGGTCAGTCTGGGATAGGGGTGGGTGAGGGGTTGTTTGGGTCAGTCTGGGACAGGGGTGGGTGACGGGGGTGTCTTGGTCAGTCTGGGACAGGTGAGCGTGATTTGAGGGTCTGCGTCAGTCTGGGACAGGGGAGCGTGAGGGGGGCTCTGGGTCAGTCTGGGACAGGGGAGGGTGAGGGGGGTCTTGATCAGTCTGGGACAGGGGAGGGTGAGTATGGGTGTCGGGGTCAGTGTGGGACAGGGGAGGGTGAGGGGGGTCTGGGTCAGTCTGGGACAGGGGATGGTAAGGGGGTGGTCTGGGTCAGTCTTGGGGAGGGAAGGGTGAGGAAGGCGGGTCTGTGTCAGTCTGGAACAGGGGAGGGTGTGGGGGGGGGGTCTGGGTCAGTCTGCGACAGGAGAGGGTGAGGGGGGTCTGGGTCAGTCTGGGACAGGGAAGTGTAAGGGGTGGTCTGGGGCAGTCTGGGCCGGGGGAGGGTGAGGGGGGGATCTGGGTCAGTCTGGGACAGGGGATGGTGAGGGGGTGTCTTGGTCAGTCTGGGACAGGGGAGGGTGAGGGGTGTGTCTGGGCCAGTCTTGGACAGGGGAGGGTGAGGGGGGTTTCGGTCAGTCTGGGATAGGGGAGGGTGAGGGGAGATCTGGGTCAGTCTGGGATAGGGCAGGGTGAGGGGGTGTCTGGGTCAGTGTGGGACAGGGAAGGGTGAGGGGGGGTCAGTCTGGGACAGGGTCGGGTGAGTGGGGGTCTGGGTCAGTCTGAGACAGGGGAAGGTGAGGGTGTTGGACTGGGTCAGTCTGGGACAGGGGAGTTTGGGGGCGGGTCAGTCTGGGACAGGGGAGGGTGAGGAGGTCAGTCTGGGTCAGTCTGGGAGAGTGGAGAGTGAGGGGGCTTTGGGTCAGTCTGGGACAGGGGAGGGTGCGGGGGGGCAGTCTGGGACAGGGGAGGGTGAGGGGGGTTCTGCGTCAATCTGGGATGGGGAGTGTGAGGGGGTTGTTCTGGGTCAGTCTGGGACAGGGGAGGGTGTGGGGGGGTCAGTCTGGGACAGGGGAGGGTGAGGGGTGTTTTGCATCAATCTGGGACAGGGGAGGGTGAGGGGGTTGGTCTGGGTCAGTCTGGGACAGGGGAGGGTGAGTGGGTTCAGTCTGGGACAGGGAAGGGTGAGGGGGCGTCTGGGTCAGTCTGGGACAGGGGACGATGAGGTAGGAGAGTCCGTCTGGGACAGAGGAGGGTGAGGGGGAGTCTGGGTCAGTCTAGGACAGGGAATGGTGAGGGGGGTTCTGGGTCATTCAGGGACAGGAGAGGGTGAGGGGGGTCTGGGTCAGTCTGGGACAGGGGAGGGTGAAGGGGGTCTGGGTCTGTCTGGGACAGGGGAGTGTGAGGGGTCGGGTCTGTCTGGGACAGAGGAGGTTGAGCGAGGGGGGGTCTGGGTCCGTCTGGGACAGGGGAGGCTGAGGAGTGGTCTGGGTCAGTCTGGGACAGGGGAGGGTGAGGGGGCGGGACTTGGTACGTGTGGGGCAGAGGAGGGTGAGGGGGATGTCAGTCTGGGATAGGGGAGGGTGAGTGGGGGGGCAGTCAGGGACAGGGGAGTGTGAGGGGATCTGGGTCTGTCTGGGACAGGGGAGGGTGAGGGGGGTCTGGATCAGTCTGGGACAGGTGTGTATGAGGGGTGGTCTGGGTCTGTCTGGAACAGGGGAGGGCGATGGGGGGTCTGGGTCAGTCTGGGACAGGGGAGGGTGAGCATGTCGTCTGTGTCAGCCTGGGACAGGGGAGGATGAGTGGGGTGTCAGTGTGGGACAGAGGAGGGTGAGGGGCAGGTGTTGTGGTTAGTCTGCGACAAGGGAGTGTGAGAAGGGTCTGGGTCAGTCTGGGACAGGGAAGGGTGAGGGGGGTCTGGGTCAGTCTGCGACAGGGGAGGGTGAAGGGGGTCAGTCTTGGACAGGGGAGGGTGAGGGAGAGGGAGGGTCAGTCTGGGACAGGGAAAGGGTGAGTGGCGCGTCTGGGTCATTCTGGGACGGGGAGAATGAGGTGGGATTCTGGGTCAGTCTGGGACAGGGGAGGGTGAGGGTGTGGCGTCTGGGTCAGTCTGGGACAGTGGATGGTGAGGGGGTCTGGGTCTGTCTTGGACAGAGGAGGGTGAGCGGGGATCTGGGTCAGTCTGCGACAGTGGAGGGTGATGGGGACGCGACTGGGTCCGTGTGGGACAGAGGAGGGTGAGGGGGTGGTCATTCTGGGAGAGAAGAGCGTGAGTTGGGGGGCAGTCTCGGACAGGGGAGGGTGAGGGGGTTGTCTGGGTCAGTCTGGGACAGGGGAGGCTTAGGGGGTTCAGTCTGGGACAGGGGTGGGTGAGGGGTTGTTTGGGTCAGCCTGGGACAGTGGTGGGTGACGGGGGTGTCTTGGTCAGTCTGGGACAGGTGAGCGTGATTTGAGGGTCTGCGTCAGTCTGGGACAGGGGATGGTGAGGGGGGCTCTGGGTCAGTCTGGGACAGGGGAGGGTGAGGGGGGTTTTGATCAGTCTGGGACAGGGGAGGGTGAGTATGTGTGTCGGGGTCAGTGTGCGACAGGGGAGGGTGAGGGGGGTCTGGGTCAGTCTGGGACAGGGGATGGTAAGGGGGTGGTCTGGGTCAGTCTTGGAGAGGGAAGGATGAGGAAGGCGGGTCTGTGTCAGTCTGGAACAGGGGAGGGTGTGGGGGGGGGTCTGGGTCAGTCTGCACAGGAGAGGGTGAGGGGGGTCTGGGTCAGTCTGGGACGGGGAAGTGTAAGGGGTGGTCTGGGTCAGTCTGGGCCGGGGGAGGGTGAGGGGGGATCTGGGTCAGTCTGGGATAGGGGAGGGTGAGGGGGGTCTGGGTCAATCTGGGACAGGGGAGGGTGAGGGGGTGTCTGGGTCAGTGTGGGACAGGGAAGGGTGAGGGAGGGTCAGTCTGGGACAGGGTCGGGTGAGAGGGGGGTCAGTCTGGGACAGGGTCGGGTGAGGGGGGGTCTGGGTCAGTCTGAGACAGAGGAAGGTGAGGGTGTTGGACTGGGTCAGTCTGAGATAGGGGAGGGTGGAGGGGGGTGTCTGGAACAGGGGAAGGTGAGGGCGGTTCTGGGTCAGTCTGGGACAAGGGAGTTTGAGGGCGGGTCAGTCTGGGACAGGGGAGGGTGAGGAGGTCAGTCTGGGTCAGTCTGGGAAAGTGGAGAGTGAGGGTGGTTTGGGTCAGTCTGGGACAGGTGAGGGTGCGGGGGGCAGTCTGGGACAGGGGAGGGTGAGGGGTGTTCTGCATCAATCTAGGACAGGGGAGGGTGAGGGGGTTGGTCTGGGTCAGTCTGGGACAGGGGAGAGTGAGTGGGTTCAGTCTGGGACAGGGAAGGGTGAGGGGGCGTCTGGGTCAGTCTGGGACAGGGGAGGATGAGGGGGGTTCTGGGTCATTCTGGGACAGGAGAGGGTGAGGAGGGTCTGGGTCAGTCTGCGACAGGGGAGGGTGAGGGGGGTCTGGGTCAGTCTGGGACAGGGGAGGGTGAGGGGGGCTGGACTTGGTCCGTGTGGGGCAGAGGAGGTTGAGGGGGGTGTCAGTCTGGGACAGGGGAGGGTGAGTGGGGGGGCAGTCTGGGACAGGGGAGCGTGAGGGGGTCTGGGTCTGTCTGGGACAGAGGAGGGTGAGGGGGGTCTGGATCAGTCTGGGACAGGTGTGTATGAGGGGTGGTCTGGGTCTGTCTGGAACAGGGGAGGGTGAGGTGGGGTCTGGGTCAGTCTGGGATAGTGGAAGGTTAGGGGGGTCAGTCTGGGACAGGGATGGGTGAGGTGTTGTTTGGGTCAGTCTGGGACAGGGTTGGGTGACGGGGGTGTCTTGGTCAGTCTGGGACAGGTGAGCGTGATTTGAGGGTCTGCGTCAGTCTGGGACAGGGGAGGGTGAGGGGGGCTCTGGGTCAGTCTGGGACAGGGGAGGGTGAGGGGGGTCTTGATCAGTCTGGGACAGGGAAGGGTGAGTATGGGTGTCGGGGTCAGTGTGGGACAGGGGAGGGTGAGGGGGGTCTGGGTCAGTCTGGGACAGGGGATGGTAAGGGGGTGGTCTGGGTCAGTCTGGAACAGGGGAGGGTGTGGGGGGGGGTTCTGGGTCAGTCTGCGACAGGAGATGCTGAGGGGGGTCTGGGTCAGTCTGGGACAGGGAAGTGTAAGGGGTGGTCTGGGTCAGTCTGGGCCGGGGGAGGGCGAGGGGGGATCTGGGTCAGTCTGGGACAGGGGATGGTGAGTGGGTGTCTTGGTCAGTCTGGGACAGGGGAGGGTGAGGGGTGTGTCTGGGCCAGTCTTGGACAGGGGAGGGTGAGGGGGGTTTGGGTCAGTCTGGGATAGGGGAGGGTGAGGGGGGGTCTGGGTCAGTCTGTGATAGGGCAGGATGAGGGGGTGTCTGGGTCAGTGTGGGACATGGAAGGGTGAGGGGGGGTCAGTCTGGGACAGGGTCGGGTGAGGGGGTGGTCAGTCTGGGACAGGGTCGGGTGAGGGGGGGTCTGGGTCAGTCTGAGACAGGGGAAGGTGAGGGTGTTGGACTGGGTCAGTCTGGGACAGGGGAGGGTGGAGGGGTGTGTCTGGAACAAGGGAAGGTGAGGGCGGTTCTGGGTCAGTCTGGGACAAGGGAGTTTGAGGGCGGGTCAGTCTGGGACAGGGGAGGGTGAGGAGGTCAGTCTGGGTCAGTCTGGGAGAGTGGAGAGTGAGGGGGGTTTGGGTCAGTCTGGGACAGGGGAGGGTGCGGGGGGGCAGCCTGGGACAGGGGAGGGTGAGGGGGGTTCTGCGTCAATCTGGGATGGGGAGGGTGAGGGGGTTGTTTTGGGTCAGTCTGGGACCGGGGAGGGTGTGGGGGGGTCAGTCTGGGACAGGGGAGGGTGAGGGGTGTTCTGCATCAATCTGGGACAGGGGAGGGTGAGGGGGTTAGTCTGGGTCAGTCTGGGACAGGGGAGGGTGAGTGGGTTCAGTCTGGGACAGGGAAGGGTGAGGGGGCGTCTGGGTCAGTCTGGGACAGGGGAGGATGAGGGAGGAGAGTCCGTCTGGGACAGGGGAGGGTGAGGGGGAGTCTGGGTCAGTCTAGGACAGGGAAGGGTGAGGGGGGTTCTGGGTCATTCAGGGACAGGAGAGGGTGAGGGGGGTCTTGGTCAGTCTGGGACAGGGGAGGGTGAAGGGGGTCTGGGTCTGTCTGGGACAGGGGAGGGTGAGGGGTCGGGTCTGTCTGGGACAGAGGAGGTTGAGCGAGGGTGGGTCTGGGTCCGTCTGGGACAGGGGAGGCTGAGGAGTGGTCTGGGTCAGTCTGGGACAGGGGAGGGTGAGGGGGGCGGGACTTGGTCCGTGTGGGGCAGAGGAGGGTGAAAGGGGTGTCAGTCTGGGACAGGGGAGGGTGAGTGGGGGGGGAGTCTGGGACAGGGGAGCGTGAGGGGGTCTGGGTCTGTCTGGGACAGGGGAAGGTGAGGGGGGTCTGGATCAGTCTGGGACAGGTGTGTATGAGGGGTGGTCTGGGTCTGTCTGGAACAGGGGAGGGCGAGGGGGGGTCTGGGTCAGTCTGGGACAGGGGAGGGTGAGCGGGTCGTCTGTGTCAGCCTGGGACAGGGGAGGATGAGTGGGGTGTCAGTGTGGGACAGGGGAAGGTGAGGGGGAGGTGTCTGGGTCAGTCTGCGACAAGGGAGTGTGAGGGGGGTCTGGGTCAGTCTGGGACAGGGAAGGGTGAGGGGGGTCTGGGTCAGTCTGCGACAGGGGAGGGTGAGGGGGATCAGTCTTGGACAGGGGAGGGTGAGGGGGCAGGGGTGTCAGTCTGGGACAGGGAAAGGGTGAGGGGCATGTCTGGGTCATTCTGGGACGGGGAGAATGAGGGGGGATTCTGGGTCAGTCTGGGACAGGGGAGGGTGAGGGTGTGGCGTCTGGGTCAGTCTGGGACAGTGGATGGTGAGGGGGTCTGGGTCTGTCTTGGACAGAGGAGGGTGAGCGGGGATCTGGGTCAGTCTGCGACAGTGGACGGTGATGGGGGCGCGACTGGGTCCGTGTGGGACAGAGGAGGGTGAGGGGGTGGTCATTCTGGGAGAGAAGAGCGTGAGTTGGGGGGCAATCTGGGACAGGGGAGGGTGAGAGGGTTGTCTGGGTCAGTCTGGAACAGGGGAGGGTGTGGGGGGGGGTCTGGGTCAGTCTGCGACAGGAGAGGCTGAGTGGGGTCTGGGTCAGTCTGGGACAGGGAAGTGTAAGGGGTGGTCTGGGTCAGTCTGGGCCGGGGGAGGGTGAAGGGGGATCTGGGTCAGTCTGGGACAGGGGATGGTGAGGGGGTGTCTTGGTCAGTCTGGGACAGGGGAGGGTGAGGGTTGTGTCTGGGCCAGTCTTGGACAGGGGAGGGTGAGGGGGGTTTTTGTCAGTCTGGGATAGGGGAGGGTGAGGAGGATTCTGGGTCATTCAGGGACAGGAGAGGGTGAGGGGGGTCAGGGTCAGTCTGGGACAGGGGAGGGTGAGGGGGGTCTGGGTCTGTCTGGGACAGGGGAGGGTGAGGGGTCGGGTCTGTCTGCGACAGAGGAGGTTGAGCGAGGGGGGGTCTTGGTCCGTCTGGGACAGGGGAGGCTGAGGGGTGGTCTGGGTCAGTCTGGGACAGGGGAGGGTGAGGGGGGCGGGATTTGGTCCGTGTGGGACAGAGGAGGGTGAGTGGGGGGGCAGTCTGGGAGAGGGGAGCGTGAGGGGATCTGGGTCTGTCTGGGACAGGGGAGGGTGAGGGGGGTCTGGATCAGTCTGGGACAGGTGTGTATGAGGGGTGGTCTGGGTCTGTCTGGGACAGGGGAGGGCGAGGGGGGGTCTGGGTCAGTCTGGGACAGGGGAGGGTGAGCGTGTCGTCTGTGTCAGCCTGGGACAGGGGAGGATGAGTGGGGTGTCAGTGTGGGACAGGGGAGGGTGAGGGGGAGGTGTCTGGGTCAGTCTGCGACAAGGGAGTGTGAGGGGGGTCTGGGTCAGTCTGGGACAGGGAAGGGTCAGGGGGGTCTGGGTCAGTCTGCGACAGGGGAGCGTGAGGGGGGTCAGTCTTGGACAGGGGAGGGGGAGGGGGAGGGGGGGTCTGTCTGGGACAGGGAAAGGGTGAGGTAGGTGTCTGGGTCATTCTGGGACGGGGAGAATGAGGTGGGATTCTGGGTCAGTCTGGGACAGGGGAGGGTGAGGGTGTGGCGTCTGGGTCAGTCTGGGACAGTGGATGGTGAGCGGGGATCTGGGTCAGTCTGCGACAGTGGACGGTGATGGGGGTGCGACTGGGTCCGTGTGGGACAGAGGAGGGTGAGGGGGTGGTCATTCTGGGAGAGAAAAGCGTGAGTTGGGGGGCAGTCTCGGACAGGGGAGGGTGAGGGAGTTGTCTGGGTCAGTCTGGGACAGGGGAGGGTGTGGGGGGGGGGGGGTTCTGGGTCAGTTTGGGACAGGGGATGGTGAGCGGGGGGAGTCTGGGTCAGTCAGGGACAGGGGAGAGTGGGGGGGGTCTAGGTCAGTCTGGGACAAGGGAGGGCGAGGGGGGCTCAGTCTGGGACAGGGGATGTTGTGGGGGCGGGTGTCTAGGTCAGTCTGGGACAGGGGAGTGTGAGGGGTTGTGGTCTGGGTCAGTCTGGGCGAGGGGAGGGTGAGGGGGGAGGGGTCAGTCTGGGACAGAAGAGGGTGAGGGGGGTTAGTCTGGGACAAGGGAGGGTGAGGGGTGTGGGTCTGGGCCAGTCTTTGACAGGGGTGGGTGAGGAGGGTTTGGGTTAGTCTGGGACAGGGGTGGATGAGGAGGGGTCTGGGTCAGTCTGGGACAGGTGAGGGTGAGGTGGGGTCTGGGTCAGTCTGGGATAGTGGAGGCTTAGGGGGTTCAGTCTGGGACAGGGGTGGGTGAGGGGTTGTTTGGGTCAGCCTGGGACAGTGGTGGGTGACGGGGGTGTCTTGGTCAGTCTGGGACAGGTGAGCGTGATTTGAGGGTCTGCGTCAGTCTGGGACAGGGGATGGTGAGGGGGGCTCTGGGTCAGTCTGGGACAGGGGAGGGTGAGGGGGGTTTTGATCAGTCTGGGACAGGGGAGGGTGAGTATGTGTGTCGGGGTCAGTGTGCGACAGGGGAGGGTGAGGGGGGTCTGGGTCAGTCTGGGACAGGGGATGGTAAGGGGGTGGTCTGGGTCAGTCTTGGAGAGGGAAGGATGAGGAAGGCGGGTCTGTGTCAGTCTGGAACAGGGGAGGGTGTGGGGGGGGGTCTGGGTCAGTCTGCACAGGAGAGGGTGAGGGGGGTCTGGGTCAGTCTGGGACGGGGAAGTGTAAGGGGTGGTCTGGGTCAGTCTGGGCCGGGGGAGGGTGAGGGGGGATCTGGGTCAGTCTGGGACA
Source organism: Pristiophorus japonicus (assembly GCF_044704955.1). NCBI lineage: Eukaryota > Metazoa > Chordata > Chondrichthyes > Pristiophoridae > Pristiophorus > Pristiophorus japonicus. The sequence goes on along the minus strand of NC_091985.1, from coordinate 178,867,387 downwards.
GGGGATGGTGAGGGGGTGTCTTGGTCAGTCTGGGACAGGGGAGGGTGAGGGTTGTGTCTGGGCCAGTCTTGGACAGGGGAGGGTGAGGGGGGTTTGGGTCAGTCTGGGATAGGGGAGGGTGAGGGGGGTCTGGGTCAATCTGGGACAGGGGAGGGTGAGGGGGTGTCTGGGTCAGTGTGGGACAGGGAAGGGTGAGGGGGGGTCAGTCTGGGACAGGGTCGGGTGAGAGGGGGGTCAGTCTGGGACAGGGTCGGGTGAGGGGGGGTCTGGGTCAGTCTGAGACAGAGGAAGGTGAGGGTGTTGGACTGGGTCAGTCTGAGATAGGGGAGGGTGGAGGGGGGTGTCTGGAACAGGGAAAGGTGAGGGCGGTTCTGGGTCAGTCTGGGACAAGGGAGTTTGAGGGCGGGTCAGTCTGGGACAGGGGAGGGTGAGGAGGTCAGTCTGGGTCAGTCTGGGAAAGTGGAGAGTGAGGGTGGTTTGGGTCAGTCTGGGACAGGTGAGGGTGCGGGGGGCAGTCTGGGACAGGGGAGGGTGAGGGGTGTTCTGCATCAATCTAGGACAGGGGAGGGTGAGGGGGTTGGTCTGGGTCAGTCTGGGACAGGGGAGAGTGAGTGGGTTCAGTCTGGGACAGGGAAGGGTGAGGGGGCGTCTGGGTCAGTCTGGGACAGGGGAGGATGAGGGGGGTTCTGGGTCATTCTGGGACAGGAGAGGGTGAGGAGGGTCTGGGTCAGTCTGCGACAGGGGAGGGTGAGGGGGGTCTGGGTCAGTCTGGGACAGGGGAGGGTGAGGGGGGCTGGACTTGGTCCGTGTGGGGCAGAGGAGGTTGAGGGGGGTGTCAGTCTGGGACAGGGGAGGGTGAGTGGGGGGGCAGTCTGGGACAGGGGAGCGTGAGGGGGTCTGGGTCTGTCTGGGACAGAGGAGGGTGAGGGGGGTCTGGATCAGTCTGGGACAGGTGTGTATGAGGGGTGGTCTGGGTCTGTCTGGAACAGGGGAGGGCGAGGGGGGGTCTGGGTCAGTCTGGGACAGTGGAGGGTGAGCGGGTCGTCTGTGTCAGCCTGGGACAGGGGAGGATGAGTGGGGTGTCAGTGTGGGACAGGGGAGGGTGAGGGGGAGGTATCTGGGTCAGTCTGCGACAAGGGAGTGTGAGGGGGGTCTGGGTCAGTCTGGGACAGGGAAGGGTGAGGGGGGTCTGGGTCAGTCTGTGACAGGGGAGTGTGAGGGGGGTCAGTCTTGGACAGGGGAGGGTGAGGGGGAGGGGGGGTCAGTCTGGGACAGGGAAAGGGTGAGGGGCGTGTCTGGGTCATTCTGGGACGGGTAGAATGAGGTGGGATTCTGGGTCAGTCTGGGACAGGGGAAGGTGAGGGTGTTGGACTGGGTCAGTCTGGGACAGGGGATGGTGGAGGGGGGTGTCTGGAACAAGGGAAGGTGAGGGCGGTTCTGGGTCAGTCTGGGACAAGGGAGTTTGAGGGCGGGTCAGTCTGGGACAGGGGCGGGTGAGGAGGTCAGTCTGGGAGAGTGGAGAGTGAGGGGGGTTTGGGTCAGTCTGGGATAGGGGAGGGTGCGGGGGGGCAGTCTGGGACAGGGGAGGGTGTGGGGGGGTCAGTCTGGGACAGGGGAGGGCGAGGGGGTGTCTGGGTCAGTCTAGGACAGGGGAGGGTGAGCGTGTCGTCTGTGTCAGCCTGGGACAGGGAAGGATGAGTGGGGTGTCAGTGTGGGACAGGGGAGAGTGAGGGGGAGGTGTCTGGGTCAGTCTGCGACAAGGGAGTGCGAGGGGGGTCTGGGTCAGTCTGGGACAGGGAAGGGTGAGGGGGGTCTGGGTCAGTCTGCGACAGGGGAGGGTGAGGGGGGTCAGTCTTGGACAGGGGAGGGTGAGGGGAAGGGGGGGTCAGTCTGGGACAGGGAAAGGGTGAGGGGCGTGTCTGGGTCATTCTGGGACGGGGAGAATGAGGTGGGATTCTGGGTCAGTCTGGGACAGGGGAGGGTGAGGGTGTGGCGTCTGGGTCAGTCTGGGACGGTGGATGGTGAGCGGGGATCTGGGTCAGTCTGCGACAGTGGATGGTGATGGGGGCGCGACTGGGTCCGTGTGGGACAGAGGAGGGTGAGGGGATGGTCATTCTGGGAGAGAAGAGCGTGAGTTGGGGGGCAGTCTCGGACAGGGGAGGGTGAGGGGGTTGTCTGGGTCAGTCTGGGACAGGGGAGGGTGTGGGGGGGTTCTGGGTCAGTCTGGGACAGGGGATGGTGAGCGGGGGGAGTCTGGGTCAGTCAGGGACAGGGGAGAGTGAGGGGGGTCTGGGTCAGTCTGGGACAAGGGAGGACGAGGGTGGCTCAGTATGGGACAGGGGATGTTGTGGGGGCGGGTGTCTAGGTCAGTCTGGGACAAGGGAGTGTGAGGGGTTGTGGTCTGGGTCAGTCTGGGCGAGGGGAGGGTGAGGGGGGAGTGGTCAGTCTGGGACAGAGGAGGGTGAGGGGGGTTAGTCTCGGACAGGGGAGGGTGAAGGGTGGGAGTCTGGGCCAGTCTTTGACAGGGGTGGGTGAGGGGGGGTTGGGTCAGTCTGGGACAGGGGAGGATGAGGAGGGGTCTGGGTCAGTCTGGGACAGGTTAGGGTGAGGTGGGGCCTGGGTCAGTCTGGGATAGTGGAGGGTTAGGAGGGTCAGTCTGGGACAGGGGTGGGTGAGGGGTTGTTTTGGTCAGTCTGGGACAGGGGTGGGTGACGGGGGTGTCTTGGTCAGTCTGGGACAGGTGAGCGTGATTTGAGGGTCTGCGTCATTCTGGGACAGGGGAGGGTGAGGGGGGCTCTGGGTCAGTCTGGGACAGGAGAGGGTGAGGGGGGTCTTGATCAGTCTGGGACAGGGGAGGGTGAGTATGGGTGTCGGGGTCAGTGTGGGACAGGGGAGGTTGAGGGGTGTCTGGATCAGTCTGGGACAGGGGAGGGTGTGGGGGGGGTCTGGGTCAGTCTGCGACAAGGGAGTGTGAGGGGGGTCTGGGTCAGTCTGGGACAGGGAAGGGTGAGGGGGGTCTGGGTCAGTCTGCGACAGGGGAGGGTGAGGGGGGTCAGTCTTGGTCAGGGGAGGGTGAGCGGGAGGGGGGGTCAGTCTGGGACAGGGAAAGGGTGAGGGGCATGTCTGGGTCATTCTGGGACGGGGAGAATGAGGGGGGATTCTGGGTCAGTCTGGGACAGGGGAGGGTGAGGGTGTGGCGTCTGGGTCAGTCTGGGACAGTGCATGGTGAGGGGGTCTGAGTCTGTCTTGGACAGAGGAGGGTGAGCGGGGATCTGGGTCAGTCTGCGACAGTGGACGGTGATGGGGGCGTGACTGGGTCCGTGTGGGACAGAGGAGGGTGAGGGGGTGGTCATTCTGGGAGAGAAGAGCGTAAGTTGGGGGGCAGTCTGGGACAGGGGAGGGTGAGGGGGTTGTCTGGGTCAGTCTGGGACAGGGGAGGGTGTGGGGGGAGGGTCTGGGTCAGTCTGGGACAGGGGAGGGTGTGGGGGGGGGTGTGGGTCAGTCTGGGACAGGGGAGGGTGAGGGCGTTGTCTGGGTCAGTCTGGGACAGGGGAGGGTGTGGGGGGGGGGTCTGGGTCTGTCTGGGACAGAGGAGAGTGGGGGGGGGAGCTGGGTCAGTCTGGGATAGGGAGGGTGAGGGGTGTTCTGTGTCAGTCTGCGACAGTGGACGGTGAGGTGGGCGCGACTGGGTCCGTGTGGGACAGAGCAGGGTGAGGGGGTGGTCATTCTGGGACAGAGGAGCGTGAGTTGGGGGGAAGTCTGGGACAGGGGAGGGTGAGGGGGGTCTGGGTCAGTCTGGGACAGGGGATGGTAAGGGGGTGGTCTGGGTCAGTCTTGGAGAGGGAAGGGTGAGGAAGGCGGGTCTGTGTCAGTCTGGAACAGGGGAGGGTGTGGGGGGGGGGTCTGGGTCAGTCTGCGACAGGAGAGGCTGAGGGGGGTCTGGGTCAGTCTGGGACAGGGAAGTGTAAGGGGTGGTCTGGGTCAGTCTGGGCCGGGGGAGGGTGAGGGGGGATCTGGGTCAGTCTGGGACAGGGGATGGTGAGGGGGTGGCTTGGTCAGTCTGGGACAGGGGAGGGTGAGGGTTGTGTCTGGGTCAGTCTGGGACAGGGGAGGGTGAGGGAGTGTCTGGGTCAGTGTGGGACAGGGAAGGGTGAGGGGGGGTCAGTCTGGGACAGGGTCGGGTGAGGGGGGGGTCAGTCTGGTACAGGGTCGGGTGAGGGGGGGGTCTGGGTCAGTCTGAGACAGGGGAAGGTGAGGGTGTTGGACTGGGTCAGTCTGGGACAGGGGAGGGTGGAGTGGGGTGTCTGGAACAGGGGAAGGTGAGGGCGGTTCTGGGTCAGTCTGGGACCAGGGAGTTTGAGGGTGGGTCAGTCTGGGACAGGGGAGGGTGAGGAGGTCAGTCTGGGTCAGTCTAGGACAGGGGAGGGTGCGGGGGGGCAGTCTGCGACAGGAGAGGGTGAGGGGGGTTCTGCGTCAATCTGGGATGGGGAGGGTGAGGGTGTTGGTCTGGGTCAGTCTGGGAAAGGGGAGGGTGTGGGGGGGGGGTCAGTCTGGGACAGGGGAGGGTGAGGGGTGTTCTGCATCAATCTGGGACAGGGGAGGTTGAGGGGGTTGGTCTGGGTCAGTCTGGGACAGGGGAGGGTGAGTGGGTACAGTCTGGGACAGGGAAGGGTGAGGGGGCGTCTGGGTCAGTCTGGGACAGGGGAGGATGAGGGAGGGGAGTCCGTCTGGGACAGGGGAGGGTGAGGGGGAGTCTGGGTCAGTCTAGGACAGGGAAGGGTGAGGGGGGTTCTGGGTCATTCTGGGACAGGAGAGGGTGAGGGGGGTCTGGGTCAGTCTGGGACAGGGGAGGGTGAGGGGGGTCTGGGACTGTCTGGGACAGGGGAGGGTGAGGGGTCGGGTCTGTCTGGGACAGAGGAGGTTGAGCAAGTGGGGTCTGGGTCCGTCTGGGACAGGGGAGGCTGAGGGGTGGTCTGGGTCAGTCTGGGACAGGGGAGGGTGAGGGGAGCGGGACTTAGTCCGTGTGGTGCAGAGGAGGGTGCGGGGGGTGTCAGTCTGGGACAGGGGAGGGTGAGGGGGGTCTGGATCAGTCTGGGACAGGTGTGTATGAGGGGTGGTCTGGGTCTGTCTGGAACAGGGGAGGGTGAGCGGGTCGTCTGTGTCAGCCTGGGACAGGGGAGGATGAGTGGGGTGTCAGTGTGGGACAGGGGAGGGTGAGGGGGAGGTGTCTGGGTCAGTCTGCGACAAGGGAGTGTGAGGGGGGTCTGGGTCAGTCTGGGACAGGGAAGGGTGAGGGGGGTCTGGGTCAGTCTGCGACAGGGGAGGGTGAGGGGGGTCAGTCTTGGTCAGGGGAGGGTGAGCGGGAGGGGGGGTCAGTCTGGGACAGGGAAAGGGTGAGGGGCATGTCTGGGTCATTCTGGGACGGGGAGAATGAGGGGGGATTCTGGGTCAGTCTGGGACAGGGGAGGGTGAGGGTGTGGCGTCTGGGTCAGTCTGGGACAGTGCATGGTGAGGGGGTCTGAGTCTGTCTTGGACAGAGGAGGGTGAGCGGGGATCTGGGTCAGTCTGCGACAGTGGACGGTGATGGGGGCGCGACTGGGTCCGTGTGGGACAGAGGAGGGTGAGGGGGTGGTCATTCTGGGAGAGAAGAGCGTGAGTTGGGGGGCAGTCTGGGATGTGGAGGGTGAGGGGGTTGTCTGGGTCAGTCTGGGACAGGGGAGGGTGTGGGGGGGGGTTCTGGGCAGTCTGGGACAGGGGAGGGTGAGGGGGTTGTCTGGGTCAGTCTGGGACAGGGGAGGGTGTGGGGGGGGGTCTGGGTCAGTCTGGGACAGGGGAGGGTGAGGGGGTTGTCTGGGTCAGTCTGGGACAGGGGAGGGTGTGGGGGGGGGGGGTCTGGGTCTGTCTGGGACAGAGGAGAGTGCGGGGGGAGCTGGGTCAGTCTGGGATAGGGAGGGTGAGGGGTGTTCTGTGTCAGTATGCGACAGTGGACGGTGAGGTGGGCGCGACTGGGTCCGTGTGGGACAGAGCAGGGTGAGGGGGTGGTCATTCTGGGACAGAGGAGCGTGAGTTGGGGGGCAGTCTGGGACAGGGGAGGGTGAGAGGGTTCTGGGTCTGACTGGGACAGGGGGGGCTTAGGGGGGTCTGGGTCAGGCTGGGACAAATAAGGGTGAGGGGGGGTCTGGGTCAGTCTGGGACAGGGGAGGTTGAGGGCGGTTCAGTCTGGGACAGGGAAGGGTCAGTCTGGGAGTGGTGAGGGTGAGGGTGGGTTGTCTTGGTCAGTCTGGGACAGGGGAGGGTGCTGGGGACAGTCTGTACGGGGAAGGGTGAGGGGGATTCTGGGTCATAGAAACATAGAAACATAGAAAATAGGTGCAGGAGTAGGCCATTCGGCCCTTCTAGCCTGCACCGCCATTCAATGAGTTCATGACTGAACATTCAACTTCAGTACCCCATTCCTGCTTTCTTGCCATACCCCTTGATCCCCCTAGTAGTACGGACCTCATCTAACTCCCTTTTGAATATATTTAGTGAATTGGCCTCAACAACTTTCTGTGGTAGAGAATTCCACAGGTTCACCATCTCTGGGTGAAGAAGTTCCTCCGCATCTCGGTCCTAAATGGCTTACACCTTATCCTTAGACTGTGACCTCTGGTTCTGGACTTCCCCAACATTGGGAACATTCTTCCTGCATCTAACCTGTCTAACCCCGTCAGAATTTTAAACGTTTCTATGAGGTCCCCTCTCATTCTTCTGAACTCCAGTGAATACAAGCCCAGTTGATCCAGTCTTTCTTGATAGGTCAGTCCCGCCATCCCGGGAATCAGTCTGGTGAATCTTCGCTGCACTCCCTCAATAGCAAGAATGTCCTTCCTCAGGTTAGGAGACCAAAACTGTACACAATACTCCAGGTGTGGCCTCACCAATGCCCTGTACAACTGTAGCAACACCTCCCTGCCCCTGTACTCAAATCCTCTTGCTATGAAGGCCAACATGCCATTTGCTTTCTTAACCGCCTGCTGCACCTGCATGCCAACCTTCAATGACTGATGTACCATGACACCCAGGTCTCTTTGCACCTCCCCTTTTCCTAATCTGTCACCATTCAGATAATAGTCTGTCTCTCTGTTTTTACCACCAAAGTGGATAACCTCACATTTATCCACATTATACTTCATCTGCCATGCATTTGCCAACTCACCTAACCTATCCAAGTCGCTCTGCAGCCTCACAGCATCCTCCTCGCAGTTCACACTGCCACCCAACTTAGTGTCATCCGCAAATTTGGAGATACTACATTTAATCCCCTCATCTAATTCATTAATGTACAGTGTAAACAGCTGGGGCCCCAGCACAGAACCTTGCGGTACCCCACTAGTCACTGCCTGCCATTCTGAAAAGTACCCATTTACTCCTACTCTTTGCTTCCTGTCTGACAACCAGTTCTCAATCCATGTCAGTACACTACCCCCAATCCCATGTGCTCTAACTTTGCACATCAATCTCTTGTGTGGGACCTTGTCGAACGCCTTCTGAAAGTCCAAATATACCACATCAACTGGTTCTCCCTTATCCACTCTACTGGAAACATCCTCAAAAAATTCCAGAAGATTTGTCAAGCATGATTTCCCTTTCACAAATCCATGCTGACTTGGACCTATCATGTCACCTCTTTCCAAATGCACTGCTATGACATCCTTAATAATTGATTCCATCATTTTACCCACTACCGATGTCAGGCTGACCGGTCTATAATTCCCTGTTTTCTCTCTCCCTCCTTTTTTAACAAGTGGTGTTACATTGGCTACCCTCCACTCCATAGGAACTGATCCAGAGTCAATGGAATGTTGGAAAATGACTGTCAACGCATCCACTATTTCCAAGGCCACTTCCTTAAGTACTCTGGGATGCAGTCTGGGTCAGTCTGGGACAGGGGAGGGTGCGGGGGGCAGTCTGGGACGGGGAAGTATGAGGGGGGTTCTGGGTCAGTCTGGGACAGGGGAGGATGAGTGGGATGTTCTGGGTCATTCTGGGACGGAGAGAGTGAGGGGGGATTCTGGGTCAGTCTGGGACAGGGGAGGGTGAGGTTGTGGCGTCTGGGTCAGTCGGGGACAGTGGAGGGTGAGGGGGTCTGGGTCTGTCTTGGACAGGGGAGGGTGAGGGGGGGTCTGGGTCAGTCTGGGGCAGGGAAGGGTGAGGGGGGTCTGGGTCAGTCTGCGACAGGGGAGGGTGAGGCTGGCTCTGGGTCAGTCTGGGACAGGGCAGCATGAGCGGGTATGAGGCTTGGACAGGGGAGGGTGAGGGCGAGGGGGTGGTCAGTCTGGGACAGGGAAAGGGTGAGGGGCGTGTCTGGGTCATTCTGGGACGGAGAGAGTGAGGGGGGATTCTGGGTCAGTCTGGGACAGGGGAGGGTGAGGTTGTGGCGTCTGGGTCAGTCGGGGACAGTGGAGGGTGAGGGGGTCTGGGTCTGTCTTGGACAGGGGAGGGTGAGGGGGGGTCTGGGTCAGTCTGGGGCAGGGGAGGGTGCGATGGGTGGCAGTCTGGGATAGGGAAGGTTGAGGGGGGTTCTGGGTCAGTCTGGGACAGGGGAGGGTGAGGGGGGTTCTGTGTCAATCTGGGACGGGGAGCGTGAGGGGGTTGGCCTGGGTCAGTCTGGGACAGGGGAGGGTGAGGGTGGAGTCTGGGTCAGTCTGGGACAGGAGAGGGTGGGGGGTGGGGGGTGGTCTGGGTCAGTATGGGACAGGGGAGGGTGAGGGGGGGTCATTCTGAGGCAGGGGACGGTAAGGGGGGTTCAGTCTGGGACAGGGGAGGGCGTGGGGATGTTAGTTTGGGACAGGGGAGGGTGAGGCGGGGAGGCAGACTGGGACAGCAGAGGGTGAGGGGAGTCTTGGTCAGTCTGGTACAGGGGATGGTGATGGGGGGTTTGGTTCAGTCTGGGACAGGTGAGGGTGAGGGGGTCTGGGTCAGTCTGGGACAGGCTGGGAGAGGCGGGTGGTTCTGGGTCAGTCTGGGACAGGGGAGGGTGAGGGGGGTGGGTCAGTGTGGGACAGGGGAGGGTGAGGGAGGGTCTGGATCAGTCTGGGACAGCGGAGGGTGAGGGCATATGGGTCAGTCTGGGGCAGGGGAGGGTGAGGGGGGGTCTGGGTCAGTCTGGGACAGGGGAGGGTGAGTGGGATGTTCTGGGTCAGTCTGGGACAGGTGAGCGTGTGGGGGGGGGCGCTCTTGGTCAGTCTGGGATAGAGGAGGGTGAGGGGGGGCCTGGGTCAGTCTGGGACAGCCGAGGGTGGGGGGGCTGGGTCAGTCTGGGATATGGAGGGTGAGGGGTGTTCTGTGTCAATCTGGGACGGGGAGGGTGAGGGGGGTCAGTCTGGAACAGGGGAGGGTGAGAGGGGGTCTGGGTCAGTCTGGGACATGGGAGGGTGAGGGGGGGATCTGTCTTTGACAGGGGAGGGTGAGGGGGGCGTCTAGGTCAGTCTGGGACAGGGGAGGGTGAGGGGTTTGGTCTGGGCGAATCTGGGACAGGGGAGGGTGAGGGGGTTCAGTCTGGGACTGGGAAGGGTTAGGGGGCGTCTGGGTCTGTCTGGGACAGCGGAGGATGAGGGGTGTGTCTGCGCCAGTCTGGGACAGGGGAGGGTGAGGGGTGTGTCTGCGTCAGTCTGGGACAGGGGAGGGTGAGGGGGGCTCTGGGTCAGTCTGGGACAGGGTAGGATGAGGGAGTGGGTCTGGGTCAGTCAGGGACAGGGGATGGTGAGCGGGGGGAGTCTGGGTCAGTCAGGGACAGGGGAGAGTGAGGGGGTCTGTGTCAGTCTGGGACAAGGGAGGGCGAGTGGGGGGTCAGTCTGGGACAGGGGATGTTGTGGGGGCGGGTGTCTAGGTCAGTCTGGGACAGGGAAATGAGAGTGGTGGTGGTCTGGGTCAGTCTGGGAGAGGGGAGGGTGAGGGGGGAGGTGTCTGTCTGGGACAGGGGAGGGTGAGGGGGTTAGTCTGGGACAGGGCAGCATGAGGGATGGGCGTCTGGGCCAGTCTTTGACAGGGGAGGGTGAGGGTGGTTTGGGACAGTCTGGGACAGGGGAGGATGAGGAGGGGTCTGGGTCAGTCTGGGACAGGTGAGGGTGAGATGGGGTCTGGGTCAGTCTGGGATAGTGGAGGGTTAGGGGAGGTCAGTCTGGGACAGGGGTGGGTGAGGGGTTGTTTGGGTCAGTTTGGGACAGGGGTGGGTGACGGCGGTGTCTTGGTCAGTCTGGGACAGGGGAGGGTGAGGGGGTCTGGGTCAGTCTGGGACAGGGGAGGGTGGGGGGTGGTCTGGGTCAGTATGGGACAGGGGAGGGTGAGGGGGGGTCATTCTGAGGCAGGGGACGGTAAGGGTGGTTCAGTCTGGGACAGGGGAGGGCGTGGGGGTGTTAGTTTGGGACAGGGGAGGGTGAGGCGGGGAGGCAGACTGGGACAGCAGAGGGTGAGGGGAGTCTGGGTCAGTCTGGTACAGGGGATGGTGATGGGGGGTCTGGTTCAGTCTGGGACAGGTGAGGGTGAGGGGGTCTGGGTCAGTCTGGGACAGGCTGGGAGAGGCGGGTGGTTCTTGGTCAGTCTGGGACAGGGGAGGGTGAGGGGGGTGGGTCAGTGTGGGACAGGGGAGGGTGAGGGAGGGTCTGGATCAGTGTGGGACAGGGGAGGGTGAGGGCATATGGGTCAGTCTGGGGCAGGGGAGGGTGAGGGGGGGTCTGGGTCAGTCTGGGACAGGGGAGGGTGAGTGGGATGTTCTGGGTCAGTCTGGGACAGGTGAGCGTGTGGGGGGGGGCGCTCTTGGTCAGTCTGGGATAGAGGAGGGTGAGGGGGTGCCTGGGTCAGTCTGGGACAGCCGAGAGTGGGGGGGCTGGGTCAGTCTGGGATATGGAGGGTGAGGGGTGTTCTGTGTCAATCTGGGACGGGGAGGGTGAGGGGGGTCAGTCTGGAACAATGGAGGGTGAGAGGGGGTCTGGGTCAGTCTGGGACATGGGAGGGTGAGGGGGGGATCAGTCTTTGACAGGGGAGGGTGAGGGGGGCGTCTAGGTCAGTCTGGGACAGGGGAGGGTGAGGGGTTTGGTCTGGGCGAATCTGGGACAGGGGAGGGTGAGGGGGTTCAGTCTGGGACTGGGAAGGGTTAGGGGGCGTCTGGGTCTGTCTGGGACAGCGGAGGATGAGGGGTGTGTCTGCGTCAGTCTGGGACAGGGGAGGGTGAGGGGTGTGTCTGCGTCAGTCTGGGACAGGGGAGGGTGAGGGGGGCTCTGGGTCAGTCTGGGACAGGGTAGGATGAGGGAGTGGGTCTGGGTCAGTCAGGGACAGGGGATGGTGAGCGGGGGGAGTCTGGGTCAGTCAGGGACAGGGGAGAGTGAGGGGGTCTGTGTCAGTCTGGGACAAGGGAGGGCGAGTGGGGGGTCAGTCTGGGACAGGGGATGTTGTGGGGGCGGGTGTCTAGGTCAGTCTGGGACAGGGAAGTGAGAGTGGTGGTGGTCTGGGTCAGTCTGGGAGAGGGGAGGGTGAGGGGGTTAGTCTGGGACAGGGCAGCGTGAGGGATGGGCGTCTGGGCCAGTCTTTGACAGGGGAGGGTGAGGGTGGTTTGGGACAGTCTGGGACAGGGGAGGATGAGGAGGGGTCTGGGTCAGTCTGGGACAGGTGAGGGTGAGATGGGGTCTGGGTCAGTCTGGGATAGTGGAGGGTTAGGGGAGGTCAGTCTGGGACAGGGGTGGGTGAGGGGTTGTTTGGGTCAGTTTGGGACAGGGGTGGGTGACGGCGGTGTCTTGGTCAGTCTGGGACAGGGGAGGGTGAGGGGGTCTGGGTCAGTCTGGGACAGGGGAGGGTGGGGGGTGGTCTGGGTCAGTATGGGACAGGGGAGTGTGAGGGGGGGTCATTCTGAGGCAGGGGACGGTAAGGGTGGTTCAGTCTGGGACAGGGGAGGGCGTGGGGGTGTTAGTTTGGGACAGGGGAGGGTGAGGCGGGGAGGCAGACTGGGACAGCAGAGGGTGAGGGGAGTCTGGGTCAGTCTGGTACAGGGGATGGTGATGGGGGGTCTGGTTCAGTCTGGGACAGGTGAGGGTGAGGGGGTCTGGGTCAGTCTGGGACAGGCTGGGAGAGGCGGGTGGTTCTGGGTCAGTCTGGGACAGGGGAGGGTGAGGGGGGTGGGTCAGTGTGGGACAGGGGAGGGTGAGGGAGGGTCTGGATCAGTCTGGGGCAGGGGAGGGTGAGGGCATATGGGTCAGTATGGGGCAGGGGAGGGTGAGGGGGGGTCTGGGTCAGTCTGGGACAGGGGAGGGTGAGGGGGTGTCTGGGTCAGTGTCGGACAGGGAAGGGTGAGGGGGTCTCAGTCTGGGACAGGGTCGGGTGAGGGGGGGTCAGTCTGGGACACGGTCGTGTGAGGTGGGCTCTGGGTCAGTCTGGGACAGGGGAAGGTGAGGGTGTTGGACTGGGTCAGTCTGGGACAGGGGAGGGTGTAGGGGGGTGTCTGGGACAGGAGAGGGTGAGGGAGGGTTTGGGTCAGACTGGGAGAGGGCAGGCTGAGGGGTTCTGGGTCAGTCTGGAACAGGGGAAGGTGAGGGCGGTTCTGGGTCAGTCTAGGACAGGGGAGTTTGAGGGCGGGTCAGTCTGGGACAGGGGAGGGTGAGGAGGACAGTCTGGGTCAGTCTGGCAGAGGGGAGAGTGAGGGGGGTTTGGGTCAGTCTGGGACAGGGGAGGGTGCGTGTGGGGCAGACTGGGAAAGGGAAGGTTGAGGGGGGCTCTGGGTCAGTCTGGTACAGGGGAGGGTGAGGAGGATGGTCTGGGTCAGTGTAGGACAGGGGAGGGTGAGGCGGGGTGTCTGGGTCAGTCTGGGACAGGGGAGGTGAGGTTGGGGGCCTGGGTCAGTCTGGGACAGGGGAGGGTGGGGGGGGTTCTGCGTCAATCTGTGACGAGGAGGGTGAGGGGGTTGGTCTGTGTCAGTCTGGGCAGGGGAGGGTGTGGGTGGGTTCAGTCTGGGACAGGGGAGGGTGAGGGGTGTTCTGCATCAATTTTGGACAGGGGAGGGTGAGGGGGTTGGTCTGGGCGAATCTGGGACAGGGGAGGGTGAGGGGGTTCAGTCTGGGACTGGGAAGGGTTAGGGGGCGTCTGGGTCTGTCTGGGACAGGGGAGGATGAGGGGTGTGTCTGCGTCAGTCTGGGACAGCGGAGGGTGAGGGGTGTGTCTGCGTCAGTCTGGGACAGGGGAGGGTGAGGGGGGCTCTGGGTCAGTCTGGGACAGGGTAGGATGAGGGAGTGGGTCTGGGTCAGTCAGGGACAGGGGATGGTGAGCGGGGGGAGTCTGGGTCAGTCAGGGACAGGGGAGAGTGAGGGGGTCTGTGTCAGGCTGGGACAAGGGAGGGCGAGTGGGGGGTCAGTCTGGGACAGGGGATGTTGTGGGGGCGGGTGTCTAGGTCAGTCTGGGACAGGGAAGTGAGAGTGGTGGTGGTCTGGGTCAGTCTGGGAGAGGGGAGGGTGAGGGGGGAGGTGTCTGTCTGGGACAGGGGAGGGTGAGGGGGTTAGTCTGGGACAGGGCAGCGTGAGGGATGGGCGTCTGGGCCAGTCTTTGACAGGGGAGGGTGAGGGTGGTTTGGGACAGTCTGGGACAGGGGAGGATGAGGAGGGGTCTGGGTCAGTCTGGGACAGGTGAGGGTGAGATGGGGTCTGGGTCAGTCTGGGATAGTGGAGGGTTAGGGGAGGTCAGTCTGGGACAGGGGTGGGTGAGGGGTTGTTTGGGTCAGTTTGGGACAGGGGTGGGTGACGGCGGTGTCTTGGTCAGTCTGGGACAGGGGAGGGTGAGGGGGTCTGGGTCAGTCTAGGACAGGGGAGGGTGGGGGGTGGTCTGGGTCAGTATGGGACAGGGGAGGGTGAGGGGGGGGTCATTCTGAGGCAGGGGACGGTAAGGGGGGTTCAGTCTGGGACAGGGGAGGGCGTGGGGGTGTTAGTTTGGGACAGGGGAGGGTGAGGCGGGGAGGCAGACTGGGACAGCAGAGGGTGAGGGGAGTCTGGGTCAGTCTGGTACAGGGGATGGTGATGGGGGATCTGGTTCAGTCTGGGACAGGTGAGGGTGAGGGGGTCTGGGTCAATCTGGGACAGGCTGGGAGAGGCGGGTGGTTCTGGGTCAGTCTGGGACAGGGAAGGGTGAGGGGGGTGGGTCAGTGTGGGACAGGGGAGGGTGAGGGAGGGTCTGGATCAGTCTGGGACAGGGGAGGGTGAGGGCATATGGGTCAGTCTGGGGCAGGGGAGGGTGAGGGGGGGTCTGGGTCAGTCTGGGACAGGGGAGGGTGAGGGGGTGTCTGGGTCAGTGTCGGACAGGGAAGGGTGAGGGGGTCTCAGTCTGGGACAGGGTCGGGTGAGGGGGGGTCAGTCTGGGACACGGTCGTGTGAGGGGGGCTCTGGGTCAGTCTGGGAAAGGGGAAGGTGAGGGTGTTGGACTGGGTCAGTCTGGGACAGGGGAGGGTGGAGGGGGTGTCTGGGACAGGAGAGGGTGAGGGAGGGTTTGGGTCAGACTGGGAGAGGGCAGGCTGAGGGGTTCTGGGTCAGTCTGGAACAGGGGAAGGTGAGGGCGGTTCTGGGTATGTCTAGGACAGGGGAGTTTGAGGGCGGGTCAGTCTGGGACAGGGGAGGGTGAGGAGGACAGTCTGGGTCAGTCTGGCAGAGGGCAGAGTGAGGGGGGTTTGGGTCAGTCTGGGACAGGGGAGGGTGCGTGTGGGGCAGGCTGGGAAAGGGAAGGTTGAGGGGGGCTCTGGGTAAGTCTGGTACAGGGGAGGGTGAGGGGGATGGTCTGGGTCAGTGTAGGACAGGGGAGGGTGAGGCGGGGTGTCTGGGTCAGTCTGGGACAGGGGAGGTGAGGTTGGGGGCCTGGGTCAGTCTGGGACAGGGGAGGTTGGGGGGGGTTCTGCGTCAATCTGTGACGGGGAGGGTGAGGGGGTTGGTCTGTGTCAGTCTGGGCAGGGGAGGGTGTGGGGGGGTTCAGTCTGGGACAGGGGAGGGTGAGGGGTGTTCTGCATCAATTTGGGACAGGGGAGGGTGAGGGGGTTGGTCTGGGCGAATCTGGGACAGGGGAGGGTGAGGGGGTTCAGTCTGGGACTGGGAAGGGTGAGGGGGCGTCTGGGTCTGTCTGGGACAGGGGAGGATGAGGGGTGTGTCTGCGTCAGTCTGGGACAGGGGAGGGTGAGGGGTGTGTCTGCGTCAGTCTGGGACAGGGGAGGGTGAGGGGTGCTCTGGGTCAGTCTGGGACAGGGTAGGATGAGGGAGTGGGTCTGGGTCAGTCAGGGACAGGGGATGGTGAGCGGGGGGAGTCTGGGTCAGTCAGGGACAGGGGAGAGTGAGGGGGTCTGTGTCAGTCTGGGACAAGGGAGGGCGAGTGGGGGGTCAGTCTGGGACAGGGGATGTTGTGGGGGCGGGTGTCTAGGTCAGTCTGGGACAGGGAAGTGAGAGTGGTGGTGGTCTGGGTCAGTCTGGGAGAGGGGAGGGTGAGGGGGGAGGTGTCTGTCTGGGAAAGGGAAGGGTGAGGGGGTTAGTCTGGGATAGGGCAGGGTGAGGGATGGGCGTCTGGGCGAGTCTTTGACAGGGGAGGGTGAGGGGGGTTTGGGACAGTCTGGGACAGGGGAGGATGAGGAGGGGTCTGGGTCAGTCTGGGACAGGTGAGGGTGAGATGGGGTCTGGGTCAGTCTGGGATAGTGGAGGGTTAGGGGAGGTCAGTCTGGGACAGGGGTGGGTGAGGGGTTGTTTGGGTCAGTCTGGGACAGGGGTGGGTGACGGCGGTGTCTTGGTCAGTCTGGGACAGGGGAGGGTGAGGGGGTCTGGGTCAGTCTGGGACAGGTGAGCGTGATTTGAGGGTCTGCGTCAGTCTGGGACAGGGGAGGGTGAGGGGGGCTCTGGGTCAGTCTGGGACAGGGGAGGGTGAGGGGGGTCTTGAACAATCTGGGACAAGGGAGGGTGAGTATGGGTGTCGGGGTCAGTCTGGGACAGGAGAGGTGAGGTTGGGGGCCTGGGTCAGTCTGGGACAGGGGTGGGTGGCGGCGTGTCTGGGTCAGTCTGGGACAGGGGAGGGTGAGGGGTGTTCGGCATCAATCTGGGACAGGGGAGGGTGAGAGGGTTGGTCTGGGTGAATCTGGAACAGGGGAAGCTGAGGGGGTTCATTCTGGGACAGGGAAGGGTGATGGGGCGTCTGGGTCAGTCTGGGACAGGGGAGGATGAGGGAGGGGGTTCCGTCTGCGACAGGTGACCGTGAGTTAAGGGTCTGGGTCAGTCTGAGACAGGGAAGTGTGAGGCGGTGTCAGTGTGGGACAGGAGGTGATTGGTCAAGGTCAGTCTGGGACAAGTGATGGTAAGGGGTGTGTCTGCGTCAGTCTGGGAAAGGGGAGGGTGAGGGGGGCTCTGGGTCAGTCTGGGACAGGGTAGGATGAGGGAGTGGGTCTGGGTCAGACTGGGACAGGGGATGGTGAGGGGGGCTCTGGGTCAGTCTGGGACAGGGTAGGATGAGGGAGTGGGTCTGGGTCAGTCTGGGACAGGGGATGGTGAGCGGGGGGAGTCTGGGTCAGTCAGGGACAGGGGAGAGTGAAGGGGGTCTGGGTCAGTCTGGGACAAGGGAGGGCGAGGGGGGGTCAGTCTGGGACAGGGGATGTTGTGGGGGCGGGTGTCTAGGTCAGTCTGGGACAGGGGAGTGTGAGGGGTGGTGGTCTGGGTCAGTCCGGGAGAGGGGAGGGTGAGGGGGGAGGGGTCTGTCTGGGACAGGGCAGGGTGAGGGGGTTTAGTCTGGGACAGGTGAGGGTGAGGGGTGGGGGTCTGGGCCTGTCTTTGACAGGGGAGGGTGAGGGGGGTTTGGACAGTCTGGGACAGAGGAGGATGAGGAGGGGTCTGGGTCAGTCTGGGACAGGTGAGGGTGAGGTGGGGTCTGGGTCAGTCTGGGATAGTGGAGGGTTAGGGGGGGTCAGTCTGGGAAAGGCGTGGGTGAGGGGTTGTTTGGGTCAGTCTGGGACAGGGGTGGGTGAAGGCGGTGTCTTGGTCAGTCTGGGACAGGGGAGGGTGAGGGGGTCTGGGTCAGTCTGGGACAGGTGAGCATGATTTGAGGGTCTGCGTCAGTCTGGGACAGGGGAGGGTGAGGGGGGCTCTGGGTCAGTCTGGGACAGGGGAGGGTGAGGGGGATCTTGATCAGTCTGGGACAGGGGAGGGTGAGTATGGGTGTCGGGGTCAGTCTGGGACAGGGGTGGTGAGGGGTTGTTTGGGTCAGTCTGGGACAGGGGAGGTGAGGTTGGGGGCCTGGGCAGTCTGGGACAGGGGTGGGTGGCGGCGTGTCTGGGTCAGTCTGGGTCAGGGGAGGGTGGGGGGGGGGGGGGTTCTGCGTCAATCTGGGACGGGGAGGGTGAGGGGGTTGGTGTGGGTGAATCTGGAACAGGGGAAGCTGAGGGGGTTTGGTCTGGGACAGGGAAGGGTGATGGGGCGTCTGGGTCAGTCTGGGACAGGGGAGGATGAGGGAGGGGGGTCCGCCTGGGACAGGTGACCGTGAGTTGAGGGTTTGGGTCAGTCTGAGACAGGGAAGTGTGAGGGGGTGTCAGTGTGGGACAGGGGGTGATTGGTCAAGGTCAGTCTGGGACAGGTGATGGTAAGAGGTGTGTCTGCGTCAGTCTGGGACAGGGGAGGGTGAGGGGGGCTCTGGGTCAGTCTGGGACAGGGGATGGTGAGCGGGGGGAGTCTGGGTCAGTCAGGGACAGGGGAGAGTGAGGGGGGTCTGGGTCAGTCTGGGACAAGGGAGGGCGATGGGGGGTCAGTCTGGGACAGGGGATGTTGTGGGGGCGGGTGTCTAGGTCAGTCTGGGACAGGGGAGTGTGAGGGGTGGTGGTCTGGGTCAGTCTGGGAGAGGGGAGGGTGAGGGGGGTGGGGTCTGTCTGGGACAGGGGAGGGTGAGGGGGGTTAGTCTGGGACAGGTGAGGGTGAGGGGTGGGGGTTTGGGCCTGTCTTTGACAGGGGAGGGTGAGGGGGGTTTAGGACAGTCTGGGACAGAGGAGGATGAGGAGGGGGTCTGGGTCAGTCTGGGACAGGTGAGGGTGAGGTGGGGTCTGGGTCAGTCTGTGATAGTGGAGGGTTAGGGGGGGTCAGTCTGGGAAAGGGGTGGGTGAGGGGTTGTTTGGGTCAGTCTGGGACAGGGGTGGGTGAAGGCGGGTCTGGGTCATTCTGGAACAGGGGAGTGTGTGGGGGTCTGGGTCAGTCTGCGACAGGAGAGGGTGAGGGGGGTCTTGGTCAGTCTGGGACAAGGACGTGTAAGGAGTGGTCTGGGCCAGTCTTGGACAGGGAAGGGTGAGGGGGGGTCAGTCTGGGACAGGGTCGGGTGACGGGGGGGTCAATCTGGGACAGGGTAGGGTGAGGGGAGGTCTGGGTCTGTCTGGGACAGGGGAAGGTGAGGGTGTTGGACTGGATCAGTCTGGGACAGGGGAGGGTGGAGGGAGGTGTCTGGGACAGGAGAGCGTGAGGGAGGGTATGGGTCAGACTGGGAGAGGGCAGGCTGAGGGGGTTCTGGGTCAGTCTGGAACAGGGGAAGATGAGGGTGGTTCTGGGTCAGTCTGGGACAAGGGAGTTTGAGGGCGGGTCAGTCTGGGACAGGGGAGGGTGAGGAGGTCAGTCTGGGTCAGTCTGGGAGAGTGGAGAGTGAAGGGGGTTTGGGTCAGTCTGGGACAGGGGAGGGTGCAGGGGCCAGTCTGGGACAGGGGAGGGTGAGGGGGGTTCTGCGTCAATCTGGGACGGGGAGGGTGAGGGGGTTGGTCTAGGTCAGTCTGGGACAGGGGAGGGTGGGGGGGGGTCAGTCTGGGACAGGGGAGGGTGAGGGGTGTTCTGCATCAATCTGGGACAGTTGAGGGTGAGCGGGTTCAGTCTGGGACAGGGAAGGGTGAGGGGGCGTCTGGGTCAGTCTGGGACAGGGGAGATGAGGGAGGGGGGGTCCGTCTGCGACAGGGGAGGGTGATGGGGAGTCTGGGTCAGTCTGGGACAGGGAAGGGTGAGGGGGGTTCTGGGTCATTCTGGGACAGGAGAGGGTGAGGGGTGTCTGGGTCAGTCTGGGACAGGGGAGGGTAAGGGGGGTCTTGGTCTGTCTGGGACAGGGGAGGGTGAGGGGTCGGGTCTGTCTGGGACAGAGGAGGTTGAGCGAGGGGGGGTCTGGGTCCGTCTGGGACAGGGGAGGCTGAAGGGTGGTCTGGGTCAGTCTGGGACAGGGGAGGGTGAGGGGGGCGGGACTTGGTCCGTGTGGGGCAGAGGAGGGTGAGGGGTGTGTCAGTCTGGGACAGGGGAGGGTGAGTGGGGGGGCAGTCTAGGACAGGGGAGCGTGAGGGGGTCTGGGTCTGTCTGGGACAGGGGAGGGTGAGGGGGGCGTGGATCTGTCTGGGACAGATGTGTATGAGGGGGGGGTCTGGGTCTGTCTGGAACAGGGGAGGGCGAGGGGGGATCTGGGTCAGTCTGGGACAGGGGAGGGTGAGGGGGGCGGGACTTGGTCCGTGTGGGGCAGAGGAGGGTGAGGGGTGTGTCAGTCTGGGACAGGGGAGGGTGAGTGGGGGGGCAGTCTAGGACAGGGGAGCGTGAGGGGGTCTGGGTCTGTCTGGGACAGGGGAGGGTGAGGGGGGCGTGGATCTGTCTGGGACAGATGTGTATGAGGGGGGGGTCTGGGTCTGTCTGGAACAGGGGAGGGCGAGGGGGGATCTGGGTCAGTCTGGGACAGGGGAGGGTGAGCGGGTCGTCTGGGTCAGGCTGGGACAGGGAGGATGAGTGAGGTGTCAGTGTGGGACAGGTGAGGGTGAGGGGGAGGTGTCTGGGTCAGTCTGCGACAAGGGAGTGTGAGGGGGTTCTGGATCAGTCTGGGACAGGGAAGGGTGAGGGGGGTCTGGGCCAGTCTGCGACAGGGTAGGGTGAGGGGGGTCAGTCTTGGACAGGGGAGGGTGAGGGGGAGGGGGGGCCAGTCTGGGCCAGGGAAAGGGTGAGGGGTGTGTCTGGGTCAGTCTGGGACAGGGGAGGGTGAGGGGGTCTGGGTCAGTCTGGGACAGGTGAGCATGATTTGAGGGTCTGCGTCAGTCTGGGACAGGGGAGGGTGAGGGGGGCTCTGGGTCAGTCTGGGACAGGGGAGGGTGAGGGGGATCTTGATCAGTCTGGGACAGGGGAGGGTGAGTATGGGTGTCGGGGTCAGTCTGGGACAGGGGTGGGTGAGGGGTTGTTTGGGTCAGTCTGGGACAGGGGAGGTGAGGTTGGGGGCATGGGTCAGTCTGGGCCAGGGAAAGGGTGAGGGGTGTGTCTGGGTCAGTCTGGGACAGGGGAGGGTGAGGAGGACTCTAGGTCAGTCTGGGACAGGGAATGGTGAGGGGCTTCTGGATCAGTCTGGGATAGGAGAGGGCGAGGGGGGGTCTAGTTCAGTCTGGGGCAGGGGAGAGTGAGGGGGGGTCAGTCTGGGACATCTGAGGGTGAGGGGGGGGGGTTCTGGGTTACTTTGGGCCATGGGATCGTGAAAGGTGCCTGGGTCAGTCTGGGACAGGGGAGGGTGAGGGGTGGGGTCTGGGTCAGTCTGGGACAGTGGAGGCTGAGGGGGTCTGGGTCAGATTGGGACAGAGGAGGGTGAGCGGGCGGGGGGTGTCTGTTTCTGTCTTGGACAGGAGAGGCTGAGGGGAGGGGGGTCTGGGTCAGTCTGGGACAGGGGAGGATGAGAGGGGGCGGGACTGGGTCCGTGTCGGACAGAGGAGGGTGAGGGGTGGATCGGTCTGGGACAGGGTAGAGTGAGTGGGGGTGCAGTCTGAGACAGGTGTGTGTGAGGCGGGTCTGGGTCTGTCTGGGGCACGGGAGGCTGAGAAGGGTCTGCATCAGTCTGAGACAGGTGTGTGTGAGGGTGGTCTAAGTCTGTCTGGGACAGGGGAGGCTGAGCAGGTTGGTCTGGTTCAGTCTGGGAAAGGGGAGGTTGAGGTTGGGCGGAAATCGGTCCGTGTGGGAGAGTGGAGGGTGAGGGGGGGGGGGTCAGTCTGGGACAGAGAAGGGTGAGGGGGTGGTCTGGGTCTGTCTGGGACAGGTGAGAATGAGGGGGATCTTTGTCAGTCTGGGACATGGGAGGGTGAGTGTTGGGTCTGGGTCAGTCTTGACAGGGGAGGGTGTGAGGGAGTCTGCGTCAGTCTGGGACAGGGGATAGTGAGGGGGGTTCTGGGTCAGTCTGGGACAGGAGAGGGTGAGGGGGGTCTGGGTAAGTCTGGGACAGTGGAGGGTGAGGGGGTTCTGGATCAGTCTGGGACAGGGGAGGGTGAGGGGACGGGTCGGTCTGGGACAGAGGAGGTTGAGCGAGGAGGTGTCTGGGTCCGTCTGGGACAGGGTAGGCTGAGGGGTGATCTGGGTCAGTCTGGGACAGGGGAGGGTGAGGGGGCGGGACTGGGTCCGTGTGGTGCAGAGTAGTGTGAGGGGGGGGTCAGTCTGGGACAGGGGAGGGTGAGTGGGGGGGGGCAGTCTGGGACAGGAGAGGTTGATGGGATCTGGATCTGTCTGGAACAGGGGAGGGTGAGGGGGCTCTGGATCAGTCTGGGACAGGTGTGTATTAGGGGGGTTCTGGGTCTGTCTGGGACAGGGGAGGGCGAGGGAGGGTCTGGGACAGGGGAGGGTGAGGGGGGTTTTGGGTCTGTCTGGGACAGTGGAGGCTGAGGGTGGTGGTCTGGTTCAGTCTGGGACAGGGGAGGGTGAGGTTGGGCGGGAATCGGTCCGTGTGGGAGAGTGGAGGGTGAGGGGGGGGGTCAGTCTGGGACAGGGAAGGGTGAGGGGGTGGTCTGGGTCTGTCTGGGACAGGTGAGGATGAGGGGGATCTTTGTCAGTCTGGGACATGGGAGGGTGAGTGTTGGGTCTGGGTCAGTCTTGACAGGGGAGGGTGTGAGGGAGTCTGCGTCAGTCTGGGACAGGGGATAGTGAGGGGAGTTCTGGGTCAGTCTGGGACAGGAGAGGGTGAGGGGGGTCTGGGTAAGTCTGGGACAGTGGAGGGTGAGGGGGTTCTGGATCAGTCTGGGACAGGGGAGGGTGAGGGGACGGGTCGGTCTGGGACAGAGGAGGTTGAGCGAGGGGGTGTCTGGGTCCGTCTGGGACAGGGTAGGCTGAGGGGTGGTCTGGGTCAGTCTGGGACAGGGGAGGGTGAGGGGGCGGGACTGGGTCCGTGTGGTGCAGAGGAGTGTGAGGGGGGGTCAGTCTGGGACAGGGGAGGGTGAGTGGGGGGGGGCAGTCTGGGACAGGAGAGGTTGATGGGATCTGGATCTGTCTGGAACAGGGGAGGGTGAGGGGGCTCTGGATCAGTCTGGGACAGGTGTGTATTAGGGGTTTCTGGGTCTGTCTGGGACAGGGGAGGGCGAGGGAGGGTCTGCGACAGGGGAGGGTGAGGGGGGTTTTGGGTCTGTCTGGGACAGTGGAGGCTGAGGGTGGTGGTCTGGTTCAGTCTGGGACAGGGGAGGGTGAGGTTGGGCGGGAAGGGTCCGAATGGGACAGGGGAGGGTGAGGGGGGGGTCAGTCTGGGACAGGGAAGGGTGAGGGGGTGGTCTGGGTCTGTCTGGGACAGGTGAGGATGAGGGGGGTCTTTGTCAGTCTGGGACATGGGAGGGTGAGTGTTGGGTCTGGGTCAGTCTGGGACAGGGGAGGGTGTGAAGGAGTCAGGGTCAGTCTGGGACAAGGGATGGTGAGGGGGGATTCTGGGTCAGTCTGGGACAGGCCAGGGATTGGGGGGTCTGGGTCAGTCTGGGCCAGGGGAGGGTGAGGGGGTCTGGGTCTGTCTGGGACAGGGGAGGGTGAGGGGGGTCTGGATCAGTCTGGGACAGGTGTGTATGAGTAGAGGGTCTGGGTCTGTCTGGGACAGGGGAGGGCGAGGGGGGGTCTGGGTCAGTCTGGGACAGGGGAGGGTGAGCGGATCGTCTGGGTCAGCCTGGGACAGGGGAGGGTGAGTGGGGTGTCACTGTGGGACAGGGGAGGGTGAGGGGGAGGGGTCTGGGTCAGTCTGCGACAAGAGAGTGTGAGGGGGGTCTGGGTCAGTCTGGGACAGGGAAGGGTGAGGGGGGTCTGGGTCAGTCTGCGACAGGGGAGGGTGAGGGGGGCTCTGGGTCAGTCTGGGACAGGGAAGCATGAGGGGGGATCAGTCTTGGACAGGGGAGGGTGAGGGGAGGGGGTGGTCAGTCTGGGACAGGGAAAGGGTGAGCGGCATGTCTGGGTCATTCTGGGATGGAGAGAGTGAGGGGGGATTCTGGGTCAGTCTGGGACAGGGGAGGTTGAGCGTGTGGCGTCTGGGTCAGTCTGGGACAGTGGAGGGTGAGGGGGTCTGGGTCTGTCTTGCACAGAGGAGGGTGAGCGGGTGGGTCTGGGTCAGACTGGGACAGGGGAGGCCGAGGGAGGCCTGGGTCAGTCTGGGACAGTGGACGGTGAGGGTGGGTCTGTGTCAGTCTGGGACAGGGGACGTTGAGGGCGGGTCAGTCTGGGACAGGGGAGGGTGAGGGTGATCTGGGGCAGTCTGGGGCAGGGGAGGGTGTAGGGTGTGGCAGTCTGGGATAGGGAAGGTTGAGGGAGGTTCTGGGTCAGTCTGGGACAGGGGAGGGTGAGGGGGTGGGTCCGTCTGGGACAGGGGAGGGTGAGGGAGGGTCTGGATCAATCTGCGACAGGGGAGGGTGAGGGCGTATGGGTCAGTCTGGTGCAGGGGAGGGTGAGGGGGGGTCTGGGTCAGTCTGGGACAGGGGAGGGTGAGGGGGTGTCTGGGTCAGTGTGGGACAGGGTCGGGTGAGGGGGGGTCAGTCTGGGACAGGGTCGGGTGAGGGTGGGTCTGGGTCATTCTGGGACAGGGGAAGGTGAGGGTGTTGGACTGGGTCAGTCTGGGACAGGGGAGGGTGGAGGGGGGTGTCTGGGACAGGAGAGGGTGAGGGAGGGTCTGGGTCAGACTGGGAGAGGGCAGGCTGAGGGGGTTCTGGGTCAGTCTGGAACAGGGGAAGGTGAGGGCGGTTCTGGGTCAGTCTGGGACAGGGGAGTTTGAGGGCGGGTCAGTCTGGGACAGGGGAGGGTGAGGAGGTCAGTCTGGGTCAGTCTGGGAGAGGGCAGAGTGAGGCGGGTTTGGGTCAATCTGGGACAGGGGAGGGTGCGGGGGGGCAGTCTGGGAAAGGGAAGGTTGAGGGAGACTCTGGGTCAGTCTGGCACAGGGGAGGGTGAGGGGGATGGTCTGGGTCAGTGTAGGACAGGGGAGGGTGAGGCGGGGTGTCTGGGTCAGTCTGGGACAGGGGAGGTGAGGTTGGGGGCCTGGGTCAGTCTGGGACAGGGGAGGTTGGGGGCGTGTCTGGGTCAGTCTGGGACTGGGCAGGGTGGGGGGGGGGCTTCTGCGTCAATCTGGGACGGGGAGGGTGAGGGGGTTGGTCTGGGTCAGTCTGGGACAGGGGAGGGTGTGCTGGGGGGTCAGTCTGGGACAGGGGAGGGTGAGGGGTTTTCTGCATCAATCTGGGACAGGGAAGGGTGAGGGGTTTGGTCTGGGTGAATCTGGGACAGGGGAGGGTGAGGGGGTTCAGTCTGGGACAGGTAAGGGTAAGGGGGCGTCTGGGTCAGTCTGGGACAGGGGACGATAAGGGAGGGGGGTCCGTCTGGGACAGGTGACCGTGAGTTGAGGGTCTGGGTCAGTCTGGGACAGGGGAGGGTCATTCTGAGGAAGGGGACGGTAAGGGGGGTTCAGTCTGGGACAGGGGAGGGCGTGGGGGTGTTAGTTTGGGACAGGAGAGGGTGAGGCGGGTAGGCAGACTGGGACAGCAGAGGGTGAGGGGAGTCTGGGTCAGTCTGGTACAGGGGTTGGTGATGGAGGATCTGGGTCAGTCTGGGACAAGTGAGGGTGAGGGGGGTCTGGGTCAGTCTGGTACAGGCTGGGAGAGGCGGGTGGTTCTGGGTCAGTCTGGGACAGGGGAGGGTGAGGGGGGTGGGTCAGTCTGGGACAGGGGAGGGTGAGGGAGGGTCTGGATCAATCTGGGACAGGGGAGGGTGAGGGCGTATGGGTCAGTCTGGGACAGGGAAGCATGAGGGGGGATCAGTCTTGGACAGGGGAGGGTGAGGGGAGGGGGTGGTCAGTCTGGGACAGGGAAAGGGTGAGCGGCATGTCTGGGTCATTCTGGGATGGAGAGAGTGAGGGGGGATTCTGGGTCAGTCTGGGACAGGGGAGGTTGAGCGTGTGGCGTCTGGGTCAGTCTGGGACAGTGGAGGGTGAGGGGGTCTGGGTCTGTCTTGCACAGAGGAGGGTGAGCGGGTGGGTCTGGGTCAGACTGGGACAGGGGAGGCCGAGGGAGGCCTGGGTCAGTCTGGGACAGTGGACGGTGAGGGTGGGTCTGTGTCAGTCTGGGACAGGGGACGTTGAGGGCGGGTCAGTCTGGGACAGGGGAGGGTGAGGGTGATCTGGGGCAGTCTGGGGCAGGGGAGGGTGTAGGGTGTGGCAGTCTGGGATAGGGAAGGTTGAGGGAGGTTCTGGGTCAGTCTGGGACAGGGGAGGGTGAGGGGGTGGGTCCGTCTGGGACAGGGGAGGGTGAGGGAGGGTCTGGATCAATCTGCGACAGGGGAGGGTGAGGGCGTATGGGTCAGTCTGGTGCAGGGGAGGGTGAGGGGGGGTCTGGGTCAGTCTGGGACAGGGGAGGGTGAGGGGGTGTCTGGGTCAGTGTGGGACAGGGTCGGGTGAGGGGGGGTCAGTCTGGGACAGGGTCGGGTGAGGGTGGGTCTGGGTCATTCTGGGACAGGGGAAGGTGAGGGTGTTGGACTGGGTCAGTCTGGGACAGGGGAGGGTGGAGGGGGGTGTCTGGGACAGGAGAGGGTGAGGGAGGGTCTGGGTCAGACTGGGAGAGGGCAGGCTGAGGGGGTTCTGGGTCAGTCTGGAACAGGGGAAGGTGAGGGCGGTTCTGGGTCAGTCTGGGACAGGGGAGTTTGAGGGCGGGTCAGTCTGGGACAGGGGAGGGTGAGGAGGTCAGTCTGGGTCAGTCTGGGAGAGGGCAGAGTGAGGCGGGTTTGGGTCAATCTGGGACAGGGGAGGGTGCGGGGGGGCAGTCTGGGAAAGGGAAGGTTGAGGGAGACTCTGGGTCAGTCTGGCACAGGGGAGGGTGAGGGGGATGGTCTGGGTCAGTGTAGGACAGGGGAGGGTGAGGCGGGGTGTCTGGGTCAGTCTGGGACAGGGGAGGTGAGGTTGGGGGCCTGGGTCAGTCTGGGACAGGGGAGGTTGGGGGCGTGTCTGGGTCAGTCTGGGACTGGGCAGGGTGGGGGGGGGGCTTCTGCGTCAATCTGGGACGGGGAGGGTGAGGGGGTTGGTCTGGGTCAGTCTGGGACAGGGGAGGGTGTGCTGGGGGGTCAGTCTGGGACAGGGGAGGGTGAGGGGTTTTCTGCATCAATCTGGGACAGGGAAGGGTGAGGGGTTTGGTCTGGGTGAATCTGGGACAGGGGAGGGTGAGGGGGTTCAGTCTGGGACAGGTAAGGGTAAGGGGGCGTCTGGGTCAGTCTGGGACAGGGGACGATAAGGGAGGGGGGTCCGTCTGGGACAGGTGACCGTGAGTTGAGGGTCTGGGTCAGTCTGGGACAGGGGAGGGTCATTCTGAGGAAGGGGACGGTAAGGGGGGTTCAGTCTGGGACAGGGGAGGGCGTGGGGGTGTTAGTTTGGGACAGGAGAGGGTGAGGCGGGTAGGCAGACTGGGACAGCAGAGGGTGAGGGGAGTCTGGGTCAGTCTGGTACAGGGGTTGGTGATGGAGGATCTGGGTCAGTCTGGGACAAGTGAGGGTGAGGGGGGTCTGGGTCAGTCTGGTACAGGCTGGGAGAGGCGGGTGGTTCTGGGTCAGTCTGGGACAGGGGAGGGTGAGGGGGGTGGGTCAGTCTGGGACAGGGGAGGGTGAGGGAGGGTCTGGATCAATCTGGGACAGGGGAGGGTGAGGGCGTATGGGTCAGTCTCGGGCAGGGGAGGGTGAGGGGGGGCCTGGGTCAGTCTGGGACAGGGGAGGGTGAGGGGGTGTCTGGGTCAGTGTGGGACAGGGAAGGGTGGGGGGGGGTCAGTCTGGGACAGGGTCGGGTGAGGGTGGGTCAGTCTGGGACAGGTTCGGGTGAGGGGGGTCTGGGTCAGTCTGGGACAGGGGAAGGTGAGGGTGTTGGATTGGGTCAGTTTGGGACAGGGGAGGGTGGAGGGGGTGTCTGGGACAGGAGAGGGTGAGGGAGGGTCTGGGTCAGACTGGGAGAGGGCAGGCTGAGGGGGTTCTGGGTCAGTCTGGAACAGGGGAAGGTGAGGGCGGTTCTGGGTCAGTCTGGGATAGGGGAGTTTGAGGGCGGGTCAGTCTGGGACAGGGGAGGGTGAGGAGGTCAGTCTGGGTCAGTCTGCGAGAGGGGAGAGTGAGGGGGGTTTGGGTCAATCTGGGACAGGGGAGGGAGCGGTGGGGCAGTCTGGGAAAGGGAAGGTTGAGGGGGGCTCTGGGTCAGTCTGGTACAGGGGAGGGTGAGGGGGATGGTCTGGGTCAGTGTAGGACAGGGGAGGGTGAGGCGGGGGATCTGGGTCAGTCTGGGACAGGGGAGGTGAGGTTGGGGGCCTGGGTCAGTCTGGGACAGGGAAGGGTGGGGGCGTGTCTGTGCAGTCTGGGACAGGGCAGGGTGGGGGGTTTTCTGCATCAATCTGGGACAGGGGAGGGTGAGGGGGT
This sequence comes from Pristiophorus japonicus, assembly GCF_044704955.1. Taxonomy (NCBI): domain Eukaryota; kingdom Metazoa; phylum Chordata; class Chondrichthyes; family Pristiophoridae; genus Pristiophorus; species Pristiophorus japonicus. The sequence goes on along the minus strand of NC_091985.1, from coordinate 178,839,734 downwards.
TGGTCTGGGTCAGTCTGGGACAGGGGAGGGTGTGGGGGGGGATCAGTCTGGGACAGGGGAGGGTGAGGGGTTTTCTGCATCAATCTGGGACAGGGGAGGGTGAGTGGGTTGGTCTGGGTGAATCTGGGACAGGGGACGGTGAGGGGGTTCAGTCTGGGACAGGGAAGGGGGAGGGGGCGTCTGGGTCAGTCTGGGACAAGGGAGGATGAGGGAGGGGGGTCCGTCTGGGACAGGTGACCGTGAGTTGAGGGTCTGGGTCAGTCTGGGACAGGGGAGGGTGAGGGGGGGTCATTCTGATGCAGGGAACGGTAAGGGGGTTTCAGTCTGGGACAGGGGAGGGTGAGGAGGTCAGTCTGGGTCAGTCTGGGAGAGGGGAGAGTGAGGGGGTTTGGGGTCAATCTGGGACAGGGGAGGGAGCGGTGGGGCAGTCTGGGAAAGGGAAGGTTGAGGGGGGCTCTGGGTCAGTCTGGTACAGGGGAGGGTGAGGTGGATGGTCTGGGTCAGTGTAGGACAGGGAAGGGTGAGTCGGGGGATCTGGGTCAGTCTGGGACAGGGGAGGTGAGGTTGGGGGCCTGGGTCAGTCTGGGACATGGGAGGGTGGGGGCGTGTCTGTGCAGTCTGGGACAGGGCAGGGTGGGGGGGGTTCTGCGTCAATCTGGGACGGGGAGGGTGAGGTGGTTGGTCTGGGTCAGTCTGGGACAGTGGAGGGTGTGGGGGGGGGGGTCAGTCTGGGACAGGGGAGGGTGAGGGGTTTTCTGCATCAATCTGGGACAGGGGAGGGTGAGTGGGTTGGTCTGGGTGAATCTGGGACAGGGGACGGTGAGGGGGTTCAGTCTGGGACAGGGAAGGGGGAGGGGGCGTCTGGGTCAGTCTGGGACAAGGGAGGATGAGTGAGGGGGGTCCGTCTGGGACAGGTGACCGTGAGTTGAGGGTCTGGGTCAGTCTGGGACAGGGGAGGGTGAGGGGGGGTCATTCTGAGGCAGGGGACGGTAAGGGGGGTTCAGTCTGGGACAGGGGAGGGCGTGGGGGTGTTAGTTTGGGACAAGGGAGGGTGAGGCGTGGAGGCAGACTGGGACAGCAGAGGGTGAGGGGAGTCTGGGTCAGTCTGGTGCAGGGGATGGTGATGGGGGGTCTGGGTCAGTCTGGGACAGGTGAGGGGGGTCTGGGTCAGTCTGGGACAGGCTGGGAGAGGCGGGTGGTTCTGGGTCAGTCTGGGAGAGGGGAGGGTGAGGGGGGTGGGTCAGTGTGGGACAGGGGAGGGTGAGGGAGGGTCTGGATCAATCTGGGACAGGGGAGGGTGAGGGCGTATGGGTCAGTCTGGTGCAGGGGAGGGTGGGGGGGGGGGTCTGAGTCAGTCTGGGACAGGGGAGGGTGAGGGGGTGTCTGGGTCAGTGTGGGACAGAGAAGGGTGAAGGGGGGTCAGTCTGGGACAGGGTTGGGTGAGGGGGGGTCAGTCTGGGACAGGGTCGGGTGAGGGGTGGTCTGGGTCAGTCTGGGACAGGGGAAGGTGGAGGGTTTTGGACTGGGTCAGTCTGGGACAGGGGAGGGTGGAGGGGGTTGTCTGGGACAGGAGAGGGTGAGGGAGGGTCTGGGTCAGACTGGGAGAGGGCAGGCTGAGGGGGTTCTGGGCAAGTCTGGAACATGGGAAGTTGAGGGCGGTTCTGGTTCAGTCTGGGACAGGGGAGTTTGAGGGCGGGTCAGTCTGGGACAGGGGAGGTTGAGGAGGTCAGTCTGGGTCAGTCTGGTTGAGGGGAGAGTGAGGGGGGTTTGGGTCAGTCTGGGACAGGGGAGGGTGCGGGGGGGCAGTCTGGGAAAGGGAAGGTTGAGGGGGGCTCTGGGTCAGTCTGGTACAGGGGAGGGTGAGGGGGATGGTCTGGGTCAGTGTAGGACAGGGGAGGGTGAGGCGGGGGGTCTGGGTTAGTCTGGGACAGGGGAGGTGAGGTTGGGGGCCTGGGTCAGTCTGGGACAGGCGAGGGTGGGGACGTGTCTGGGTCAGTCTGGGACTGGGCAGGGTGGGGGTGGGGTTCTGCGTCAATCTGGGACGGGGAGAGTGAGGGGGTTGGTCTGGGTCAGTCTGGGACAGGGGAGGGTGTGGGGGGGGGGTCAGTCTGGGACAGGGGAGGGTGAGGGGTTTTCTGCATCAATCTGGGACAGGGTAGGGTGAGGGGGTTGGTCTGGGTGAATCTGGGACAGGGGAGGGTGAGGGGGTTCAGTCTTGGACAGGGAAGGGTAAGGGGGCATCTGGGTCAGTCTGGGACAGGGGACGATGAGTGAGGGGGGTCCGTCTGGGACAGGTGACCGTGACTTGAGGGTCTGGGTCAGTCTCGGACAGGGGAGGGTCATTCTGAGGCAGGGGACGGTAAGAGGGGTTCAGTCTGGGACAGGGGAGGGCGTGGGGGTGTTAGTTTGGGACAGGGGAGGGTGAGGCGGGTAGGCAGTCTGGGAAAGGGAAGGTTGAGGGGGGCTCTGGGTCAGTCTGGTACAGGGGATGGTGAGGGGGATGGTCTGGGTCAGTGTAGGACAGGGGAGGGTGAGGCGGGGGGTCTGGGTCAGTCTGGGACAGGGGAGGTGAGGTTGGGGGCCTGGGTCAGTCTGGGACAGGGGAGGGTGGGGGCGTGTCTGGGTCATATGGGACAGGGGAGGGTGGGGGGGGTTCTGCCTCAATCTGGGACAGGGATGGTGAGGGGGTTGGTCTGGGTCAGTCTGGGACAGGGGAGGGTGTGGGGGGGGGTCGTCAGTCTGGGACAGGGAAGGGTGAGGGGGCGTCTGGGTCATTCTGGGACAGAGGAGGATGAGGGAAGGGGGTCCGTCTGGGACAGGTGACCATGAGTTGAGGGTCTGGGTCAGTCTGGGACAGCGAAGTGTGAGGGGGTGTCAATGTGTGACAGGAGGTGATTGGGTCTTGGTCAGTCTGGGACAGGTGATGGTGAGGGGTGTGTCTGCGTCAGTCTGGGACAGGGGAGGGTGAGGGGGGCTCTGAGTCAGTCTGGGACAGGGTAGAATGAGGGAGTGGGTCTGGGTCAGTGTGGGACAGGGGTTGGTGAGCGGGGGGAGTCTGGGTCAGTCAGGGACAGGGGAGAGTGAGGGGGGTCTGGGTCAGTCTGGGACAAGGGAGGGTGTGGGGGGGTCAGTCTGGGACAGGGGATGTTGTGGGGGTGGGTGTCTAGGTCTGTCTGGGACAGGGAAGTGAGAGGGGTGGTGGTCTGGGTCAGTCTGGGAGAGGGGAGGGTGAGGGGGGAGGGGTCAGTCTGGAACTTGGGAATGTGAGGGCGGTTCTGCGTCTGTGTGGGACAAGGGAGTTTGAGGGCGGGTCAGTCTGGGACAGGGGAGGGTGAGGAGGTCAGTCTGGGTCAGTCTGGGACAGGGGAGGGTGAGGGGGGTCTTGATCAGTCTGGGACAGGGGAGGGTGAGTATGGGTGTCGGGGTCAGTCTGGGACAGGGGAGGGTGAGGGGGGTCTGGGTAAGTCTGGGACAGGGGATGCTGAGGGGCTGGTCTGGGTCAGTCTTGGACAGGGGAGGGTGAGGAAAGCGGGTCTGGGTCAGTCTGCGACAGGAGAGTGTGAGGGCCGTCTGGTCAGTCTGGGACAAGGAAGTGTAAGGGGTAGTCTGGGTCAATCTGGGACAGGGGAGTGTGAGGGGGGTCTGGGTCAGTCTGGGACAGGGAATGGTGAGGGGAGTCTGGGTCAGTCTGGGCAGGGGGAGGGTGAGTGGGTATCTGAGTCAGTCTGGGACAGGGGAGGGTGAGGGGTGGGTCTCGGCCAGTCTTGGACACGGGAGGGTGAGGGAGGTTTGGGTCAGTCTGGGACAGTGGAGGCTGAAGGGGGGTTTGGGTCAGTCTGGGACAGTGGAGGGTGAGGGGTTGTCTGGGTCAGTGTGGGACAGGGCAGTGGGAGGGGGGGTTAGTCTGGGGCAGGGTCGGGTGAGGGGGGGTCTGGGTCAGTCGGACAGGGCAAGGTGAGGGTGTTGGACTGGGTCAGTCTGGGACAGGGGAGGGTGGAGGGGGGTGTCTGGGACAGGAGAGGGTGAGGGAGGGTCTGGGTCAGACTGGGAGAGGGCAGTCTGTGGGGGTTCTGGGTCAGTCTGGAACTGGGGAATGTGAGGGCGGTTCTGCGTCTGTGTGGGACAAGGGAGTTTGAGGGCGGGTCAGTCTGGGACAGGGGAGGGTGAGGAGGTCAGTCTGGGTCAGTCTGGGAGAGGGGAGAGCGAGGGGGCTTTGGGTCAGTCTGGGACAGGGGAGGGTGTGGGGGGGCAGTCTGGGACAGGGAAGGTTGAGGGGGGCTCTGGGTCAGTCTGGTACAGGGGAGGGTGAGGGGGATGGTCTAGGTCAGTGTAGGACAGGGGAGGGTGAGGCGGGGGGTCTGGGTCAGTCTCGGACAGGGGAGGTGAGGTTGGGGGCCTGGGTCAGTCTGGGACAGGGGAGGGTGGGGGCGTGTCTGGGTCAGTATGGGACAGAAGAGGGTGGGGGGAGTTCTGCGTCAATCTGGGACGGGGAGGGTGAGGGGGTTGGTTAGGGTCAGTCTGGGACAGGGGAGGATGAGGGAGGGGGGTCCGTCTGGGACAGGTGACCGTGAGTTGAGGGTCTGGGTCAGTCTGGGACAGGGAAGTGTGAGGGGGTGTCAGTGTGGGACAGGAGGTGATTGGGTCTTGGTCAGTCTGGGACAGGTGATGGTGAGGGGTGTGTCTGCGTCAGTCTGGGACAGAGGAGGGTGAGGGGGGCTCTGGGTCAGTCTGGGACAGGGTAGGATGAGGGAGTGGGTCTGGGTCAGTCTGGGACAGGGGATGGTGAGCGGGGGGAGTCTGGGTCAGTCAGGGACAGGGGAGAGTGAGGGGTGTCTGGGTCAGTCTGGGACAAGGGAGGGCGAGGGGGCGGTCAGTCTGGGACAGGGGATGTTGTGGGGGCGGGTGTCTAGGTCAGACTGGGACAGGGAAGTGAGAGGGGTGGTGGTCTGGGTCAGTCTGGGAGAGGGCAGGGTGAGGGGGGAGGGGTCTGTCTGGGACAGGGGAGGGTGAGGGGGGTTAGTCTGGGACAGGGGAGGGTGAGGGGTGGGGGTCTGGGCCAGTCTTTGACAATGGAGGGTGAGGAGTGTTTGGGACAGTCTGGGACAGGGGAGGATGAGGAGGGGTCTGGGTCAGTCTGGGACAGGTGAGGGTGAGGTGGGGTCTGGGTCAGTCTGGGATAGTGGAGGGTTAGGGGGGGTCAGTCTGGGACAGGGTGGGTGAGGGGTTGTTTGGGTCAGTCTGGGACAGGGGTGGGTGACGGCGGTGTCTTGGTCAGTCTGGGACCGGGGAGGGTGAGGGGGTCTGGGTCAGTCTGGGACAGGTGAGCGTGATTTGAGGGTCTGCGTCAGTCTGGGACAGGGGAGGGTGAGGGGGGCTCTGGGTCAGTCTGGGACAGGGGAGGGTGAGGGGGGTCTTGATCAGTCTGGGACAGGGGACGGTGAGTATGGGTGTCGGGGTCATTCTGGGACAGGGGAGGATGAGGGGTGTCTGGGTCAGTCTGGGACAGGGGATGGTGAGGGGCTGGTCTGGGTCAGTCTTGGACAGGGGAGGGTGAGGGAGGCGGGTCTGGGTCAGTCTGGAACAGGGGAGGGTGTGGGGGTTCTGGGTCAGTCTGGGACAGGGAAGTGTAAGGGGTGGTCTGGGTCAGTCTGGGACAGGGTATTGTGAGGGGGGTCTGGGTCAGTCTGGGACAGGGAATGGTGAGGGGAGTCTGGGTCAGTCTGGGCCGGGGGAGGGTGAGGGGGGATCTGGGTCAGTCTGGGACAGGGTATGGTGAGGGGGTGTCTTGGTCAATCTGGGACAGGGGAGGGTGAGGGAGGTTTGGGTCAGTCTGGGACAGGGGAGGCTGAGTGGGGGTCAGTCTGGGACAGGGGAGGGTGAGGAGATCAGTCTGGCTCAGTCTGGGAGAGGGGAGGGTGAGGGGGGTTTGGGTCAGTCTGGGACAGGGGAGGGTGCGGGGGGGCAGTCTGGGACAGGGAAGGTTGAGGGCGGCTGTGGGTCAGTCTGGGACAGGGGAGGGTGAGGGGGATTATCTGGGTCAGTGTAGGACAAGGGAGGGTGAGGCGGGGGGTCTGGGACAGTGGAGGTGAGGTTGGGGGCCTGGGTCAGTCTGGCACAGGGGAGGGTTGAGGCGTGTTTGGGTCAGTCTGAGACAGGGGATGGTGAGGGGGGTTCTGCGTCAATCTGGGACAGGGGATGGTGAGGGGGTTCTGGGTCAGTCTTGGACAGGGGAGGGTGAGGGAGGCGGGTCTGGGTCAGTCTGGGACAGGGAAGGGTGTGGGGGGTCTGAGTCAGTCTGAGACAGGGGAAGGTGAGGGGAGTCTGGGTCAGTCTGGGACAGGGAAGTGTAAGGGGTGGTCTGGGTCAGTCTGGGACAGGGGAGGCTGAGGGGGGGGTCTGGGACAGCCTTGGACAGGGGAGGGTGAGGGGGGTTTGGGTCAGTCTGGGACAGGGGAGGATGAAGAGGGGTCTGGGTCAGGCTGGGACAGGTGAGGGTGAGGTGGGGTCTGGGTCAGTCTGGGATAGGGGAGGGTTAGGTAGGGTCAGTCTGGGACAGGGGAGGATGAGGAGGGGTCTGGGTCAGTCTGGGACAGGGGAAGGTGAGGGTGTCTGGGTCAGTCTGGGACAGGTGACCGTGAGTTGAGAGTCTGGGTCAGTCTGGGACAGGGAAATGTGAGGGGGTGTCAGTGTGGGACAGGAGGTGATTGGCTCTGGGTCAATCTGGGACAGGTGAGGGTGTGGGGAGTGTCTGCGTCAGTCTGGGACAGGGGAGGGTGAGGGGGGTTAGTCTGGGACAGGGTAGGATGAGGGAGTGGGTCTGGGTCAGTCTGGGACAGTCTGAGACAGGGGATGGTGAGCGCGGGGCGTCTGGGTCAGTAAGGGACAGGGGAGAGTGAGGGGTGTCTGGGACAAGGGAGGTTGATGGGGGGGTCAGTCTGGGACAGGGGATGTTGTGGGGGCGGGTGTCTAGGTCAGTCTGGGACAGGGGAGGGTGAGGGGGGTTAGTCTGGGACAGGGGAGGGTGAGGGGTCGGGGTCTGGGCCAGTCTTTCACAGGGGAGGGTGAGGGCGGTCTGGGTCAGCCTGGAACAGGGAATGGTGAGGGGAGTCTGGGTCAGTCTGGGCCGGTGGAGGGTATGGGGGGATCTGGGTCAATCTGGGACAGGGGATGGTGAGGGGCTGTCTTGGTCAGTCTGGGATAGGGGAGGGTGAGGGGTGGGTCTGGTCCAGTCTTGGACAGGGGAGGGTGAGGGGGGTTTGGGTCTGTATGGGACAGGGGAGGGTGAGGAGGGGTCTGGGTCAGTCTGTGACAGTGGAGGGTGAGGGGGTCTGGGTCTGTCTTGCACAGAGGAGGGTGAGCGGGTGGGTCTGGGTCAGACTGGGACAGGGGAGGCCGAGGGAGGCCTGGGTCAGTCTGGGACAGTGGACGGTGAGGGTGGGTCTGTGTCAGTCTGGGACAGGGGACGTTGAGGGCGGGTCAGTCTGGGACAGGGGAGGGTGAGGGTGATCTGGGGCAGTCTGGGGCAGGGGAGGGTGTAGGGTGTGGCAGTCTGGGATAGGGAAGGTTGAGGGAGGTTCTGGGTCAGTCTGGGACAGGGGAGGGTGAGGGGGTGGGTCCGTCTGGGACAGGGGAGGGTGAGGGAGGGTCTGGATCAATCTGCGACAGGGGAGGGTGAGGGCGTATGGGTCAGTCTGGTGCAGGGGAGGGTGAGGGGGGGTCTGGGTCAGTCTGGGACAGGGGAGGGTGAGGGGGTGTCTGGGTCAGTGTGGGACAGGGTCGGGTGAGGGGGGGTCAGTCTGGGACAGGGTCGGGTGAGGGTGGGTCTGGGTCATTCTGGGACAGGGGAAGGTGAGGGTGTTGGACTGGGTCAGTCTGGGACAGGGGAGGGTGGAGGGGGGTGTCTGGGACAGGAGAGGGTGAGGGAGGGTCTGGGTCAGACTGGGAGAGGGCAGGCTGAGGGGGTTCTGGGTCAGTCTGGAACAGGGGAAGGTGAGGGCGGTTCTGGGTCAGTCTGGGACAGGGGAGTTTGAGGGCGGGTCAGTCTGGGACAGGGGAGGGTGAGGAGGTCAGTCTGGGTCAGTCTGGGAGAGGGCAGAGTGAGGCGGGTTTGGGTCAATCTGGGACAGGGGAGGGTGCGGGGGGGCAGTCTGGGAAAGGGAAGGTTGAGGGAGACTCTGGGTCAGTCTGGCACAGGGGAGGGTGAGGGGGATGGTCTGGGTCAGTGTAGGACAGGGGAGGGTGAGGCGGGGTGTCTGGGTCAGTCTGGGACAGGGGAGGTGAGGTTGGGGGCCTGGGTCAGTCTGGGACAGGGGAGGTTGGGGGCGTGTCTGGGTCAGTCTGGGACTGGGCAGGGTGGGGGGGGGGCTTCTGCGTCAATCTGGGACGGGGAGGGTGAGGGGGTTGGTCTGGGTCAGTCTGGGACAGGGGAGGGTGTGCTGGGGGGTCAGTCTGGGACAGGGGAGGGTGAGGGGTTTTCTGCATCAATCTGGGACAGGGAAGGGTGAGGGGTTTGGTCTGGGTGAATCTGGGACAGGGGAGGGTGAGGGGGTTCAGTCTGGGACAGGTAAGGGTAAGGGGGCGTCTGGGTCAGTCTGGGACAGGGGACGATAAGGGAGGGGGGTCCGTCTGGGACAGGTGACCGTGAGTTGAGGGTCTGGGTCAGTCTGGGACAGGGGAGGGTCATTCTGAGGAAGGGGACGGTAAGGGGGGTTCAGTCTGGGACAGGGGAGGGCGTGGGGGTGTTAGTTTGGGACAGGAGAGGGTGAGGCGGGTAGGCAGACTGGGACAGCAGAGGGTGAGGGGAGTCTGGGTCAGTCTGGTACAGGGGTTGGTGATGGAGGATCTGGGTCAGTCTGGGACAAGTGAGGGTGAGGGGGGTCTGGGTCAGTCTGGTACAGGCTGGGAGAGGCGGGTGGTTCTGGGTCAGTCTGGGACAGGGGAGGGTGAGGGGGGTGGGTCAGTCTGGGACAGGGGAGGGTGAGGGAGGGTCTGGATCAATCTGGGACAGGGGAGGGTGAGGGCGTATGGGTCAGTCTGGGACAGGGAAGCATGAGGGGGGATCAGTCTTGGACAGGGGAGGGTGAGGGGAGGGGGTGGTCAGTCTGGGACAGGGAAAGGGTGAGCGGCATGTCTGGGTCATTCTGGGATGGAGAGAGTGAGGGGGGATTCTGGGTCAGTCTGGGACAGGGGAGGTTGAGCGTGTGGCGTCTGGGTCAGTCTGGGACAGTGGAGGGTGAGGGGGTCTGGGTCTGTCTTGCACAGAGGAGGGTGAGCGGGTGGGTCTGGGTCAGACTGGGACAGGGGAGGCCGAGGGAGGCCTGGGTCAGTCTGGGACAGTGGACGGTGAGGGTGGGTCTGTGTCAGTCTGGGACAGGGGACGTTGAGGGCGGGTCAGTCTGGGACAGGGGAGGGTGAGGGTGATCTGGGGCAGTCTGGGGCAGGGGAGGGTGTAGGGTGTGGCAGTCTGGGATAGGGAAGGTTGAGGGAGGTTCTGGGTCAGTCTGGGACAGGGGAGGGTGAGGGGGTGGGTCCGTCTGGGACAGGGGAGGGTGAGGGAGGGTCTGGATCAATCTGCGACAGGGGAGGGTGAGGGCGTATGGGTCAGTCTGGTGCAGGGGAGGGTGAGGGGGGGTCTGGGTCAGTCTGGGACAGGGGAGGGTGAGGGGGTGTCTGGGTCAGTGTGGGACAGGGTCGGGTGAGGGGGGGTCAGTCTGGGACAGGGTCGGGTGAGGGTGGGTCTGGGTCATTCTGGGACAGGGGAAGGTGAGGGTGTTGGACTGGGTCAGTCTGGGACAGGGGAGGGTGGAGGGGGGTGTCTGGGACAGGAGAGGGTGAGGGAGGGTCTGGGTCAGACTGGGAGAGGGCAGGCTGAGGGGGTTCTGGGTCAGTCTGGAACAGGGGAAGGTGAGGGCGGTTCTGGGTCAGTCTGGGACAGGGGAGTTTGAGGGCGGGTCAGTCTGGGACAGGGGAGGGTGAGGAGGTCAGTCTGGGTCAGTCTGGGAGAGGGCAGAGTGAGGCGGGTTTGGGTCAATCTGGGACAGGGGAGGGTGCGGGGGGGCAGTCTGGGAAAGGGAAGGTTGAGGGAGACTCTGGGTCAGTCTGGCACAGGGGAGGGTGAGGGGGATGGTCTGGGTCAGTGTAGGACAGGGGAGGGTGAGGCGGGGTGTCTGGGTCAGTCTGGGACAGGGGAGGTGAGGTTGGGGGCCTGGGTCAGTCTGGGACAGGGGAGGTTGGGGGCGTGTCTGGGTCAGTCTGGGACTGGGCAGGGTGGGGGGGGGGCTTCTGCGTCAATCTGGGACGGGGAGGGTGAGGGGGTTGGTCTGGGTCAGTCTGGGACAGGGGAGGGTGTGCTGGGGGGTCAGTCTGGGACAGGGGAGGGTGAGGGGTTTTCTGCATCAATCTGGGACAGGGAAGGGTGAGGGGTTTGGTCTGGGTGAATCTGGGACAGGGGAGGGTGAGGGGGTTCAGTCTGGGACAGGTAAGGGTAAGGGGGCGTCTGGGTCAGTCTGGGACAGGGGACGATAAGGGAGGGGGGTCCGTCTGGGACAGGTGACCGTGAGTTGAGGGTCTGGGTCAGTCTGGGACAGGGGAGGGTCATTCTGAGGAAGGGGACGGTAAGGGGGGTTCAGTCTGGGACAGGGGAGGGCGTGGGGGTGTTAGTTTGGGACAGGAGAGGGTGAGGCGGGTAGGCAGACTGGGACAGCAGAGGGTGAGGGGAGTCTGGGTCAGTCTGGTACAGGGGTTGGTGATGGAGGATCTGGGTCAGTCTGGGACAAGTGAGGGTGAGGGGGGTCTGGGTCAGTCTGGTACAGGCTGGGAGAGGCGGGTGGTTCTGGGTCAGTCTGGGACAGGGGAGGGTGAGGGGGGTGGGTCAGTCTGGGACAGGGGAGGGTGAGGGAGGGTCTGGATCAATCTGGGACAGGGGAGGGTGAGGGCGTCTGGGTCAGTCTCGGGCAGGGGAGGGTGAGGGGGGGCCTGGGTCAGTCTGGGACAGGGGAGGGTGAGGGGGTGTCTGGGTCAGTGTGGGACAGGGAAGGGTGGGGGGGGGTCAGTCTGGGACAGGGTCGGGTGAGGGTGGGTCAGTCTGGGACAGGTTCGGGTGAGGGGGGTCTGGGTCAGTCTGGGACAGGGGAAGGTGAGGGTGTTGGATTGGGTCAGTTTGGGACAGGGGAGGGTGGAGGGGGTGTCTGGGACAGGAGAGGGTGAGGGAGGGTCTGGGTCAGACTGGGAGAGGGCAGGCTGAGGGGGTTCTGGGTCAGTCTGGAACAGGGGAAGGTGAGGGCGGTTCTGGGTCAGTCTGGGATAGGGGAGTTTGAGGGCGGGTCAGTCTGGGACAGGGGAGGGTGAGGAGGTCAGTCTGGGTCAGTCTGCGAGAGGGGAGAGTGAGGGGGGTTTGGGTCAATCTGGGACAGGGGAGGGAGCGGTGGGGCAGTCTGGGAAAGGGAAGGTTGAGGGGGGCTCTGGGTCAGTCTGGTACAGGGGAGGGTGAGGGGGATGGTCTGGGTCAGTGTAGGACAGGGGAGGGTGAGGCGGGGGATCTGGGTCAGTCTGGGACAGGGGAGGTGAGGTTGGGGGCCTGGGTCAGTCTGGGACAGGGAAGGGTGGGGGCGTGTCTGTGCAGTCTGGGACAGGGCAGGGTGGGGGGTTTTCTGCATCAATCTGGGACAGGGGAGGGTGAGGGGGTTGGTCTGGGTCAGTCTGGGACAGGGGAGGGTGTGGGGGGGGATCAGTCTGGGACAGGGGAGGGTGAGGGGTTTTCTGCATCAATCTGGGACAGGGGAGGGTGAGTGGGTTGGTCTGGGTGAATCTGGGACAGGGGACGGTGAGGGGGTTCAGTCTGGGACAGGGAAGGGGGAGGGGGCGTCTGGGTCAGTCTGGGACAAGGGAGGATGAGGGAGGGGGGTCCGTCTGGGACAGGTGACCGTGAGTTGAGGGTCTGGGTCAGTCTGGGACAGGGGAGGGTGAGGGGGGGTCATTCTGATGCAGGGAACGGTAAGGGGGTTTCAGTCTGGGACAGGGGAGGGTGAGGAGGTCAGTCTGGGTCAGTCTGGGAGAGGGGAGAGTGAGGGGGTTTGGGGTCAATCTGGGACAGGGGAGGGAGCGGTGGGGCAGTCTGGGAAAGGGAAGGTTGAGGGGGGCTCTGGGTCAGTCTGGTACAGGGGAGGGTGAGGTGGATGGTCTGGGTCAGTGTAGGACAGGGAAGGGTGAGTCGGGGGATCTGGGTCAGTCTGGGACAGGGGAGGTGAGGTTGGGGGCCTGGGTCAGTCTGGGACATGGGAGGGTGGGGGCGTGTCTGTGCAGTCTGGGACAGGGCAGGGTGGGGGGGGTTCTGCGTCAATCTGGGACGGGGAGGGTGAGGTGGTTGGTCTGGGTCAGTCTGGGACAGTGGAGGGTGTGGGGGGGGGGGTCAGTCTGGGACAGGGGAGGGTGAGGGGTTTTCTGCATCAATCTGGGACAGGGGAGGGTGAGTGGGTTGGTCTGGGTGAATCTGGGACAGGGGACGGTGAGGGGGTTCAGTCTGGGACAGGGAAGGGGGAGGGGGCGTCTGGGTCAGTCTGGGACAAGGGAGGATGAGTGAGGGGGGTCCGTCTGGGACAGGTGACCGTGAGTTGAGGGTCTGGGTCAGTCTGGGACAGGGGAGGGTGAGGGGGGGTCATTCTGAGGCAGGGGACGGTAAGGGGGGTTCAGTCTGGGACAGGGGAGGGCGTGGGGGTGTTAGTTTGGGACAAGGGAGGGTGAGGCGTGGAGGCAGACTGGGACAGCAGAGGGTGAGGGGAGTCTGGGTCAGTCTGGTGCAGGGGATGGTGATGGGGGGTCTGGGTCAGTCTGGGACAGGTGAGGGGGGTCTGGGTCAGTCTGGGACAGGCTGGGAGAGGCGGGTGGTTCTGGGTCAGTCTGGGAGAGGGGAGGGTGAGGGGGGTGGGTCAGTGTGGGACAGGGGAGGGTGAGGGAGGGTCTGGATCAATCTGGGACAGGGGAGGGTGAGGGCGTATGGGTCAGTCTGGTGCAGGGGAGGGTGGGGGGGGGGGTCTGAGTCAGTCTGGGACAGGGGAGGGTGAGGGGGTGTCTGGGTCAGTGTGGGACAGAGAAGGGTGAAGGGGGGTCAGTCTGGGACAGGGTTGGGTGAGGGGGGGTCAGTCTGGGACAGGGTCGGGTGAGGGGTGGTCTGGGTCAGTCTGGGACAGGGGAAGGTGGAGGGTTTTGGACTGGGTCAGTCTGGGACAGGGGAGGGTGGAGGGGGTTGTCTGGGACAGGAGAGGGTGAGGGAGGGTCTGGGTCAGACTGGGAGAGGGCAGGCTGAGGGGGTTCTGGGCAAGTCTGGAACATGGGAAGTTGAGGGCGGTTCTGGTTCAGTCTGGGACAGGGGAGTTTGAGGGCGGGTCAGTCTGGGACAGGGGAGGTTGAGGAGGTCAGTCTGGGTCAGTCTGGTTGAGGGGAGAGTGAGGGGGGTTTGGGTCAGTCTGGGACAGGGGAGGGTGCGGGGGGGCAGTCTGGGAAAGGGAAGGTTGAGGGGGGCTCTGGGTCAGTCTGGTACAGGGGAGGGTGAGGGGGATGGTCTGGGTCAGTGTAGGACAGGGGAGGGTGAGGCGGGGGGTCTGGGTTAGTCTGGGACAGGGGAGGTGAGGTTGGGGGCCTGGGTCAGTCTGGGACAGGCGAGGGTGGGGACGTGTCTGGGTCAGTCTGGGACTGGGCAGGGTGGGGGTGGGGTTCTGCGTCAATCTGGGACGGGGAGAGTGAGGGGGTTGGTCTGGGTCAGTCTGGGACAGGGGAGGGTGTGGGGGGGGGGTCAGTCTGGGACAGGGGAGGGTGAGGGGTTTTCTGCATCAATCTGGGACAGGGTAGGGTGAGGGGGTTGGTCTGGGTGAATCTGGGACAGGGGAGGGTGAGGGGGTTCAGTCTTGGACAGGGAAGGGTAAGGGGGCATCTGGGTCAGTCTGGGACAGGGGACGATGAGTGAGGGGGGTCCGTCTGGGACAGGTGACCGTGACTTGAGGGTCTGGGTCAGTCTCGGACAGGGGAGGGTCATTCTGAGGCAGGGGACGGTAAGAGGGGTTCAGTCTGGGACAGGGGAGGGCGTGGGGGTGTTAGTTTGGGACAGGGGAGGGTGAGGCGGGTAGGCAGTCTGGGAAAGGGAAGGTTGAGGGGGGCTCTGGGTCAGTCTGGTACAGGGGATGGTGAGGGGGATGGTCTGGGTCAGTGTAGGACAGGGGAGGGTGAGGCGGGGGGTCTGGGTCAGTCTGGGACAGGGGAGGTGAGGTTGGGGGCCTGGGTCAGTCTGGGACAGGGGAGGGTGGGGGCGTGTCTGGGTCATATGGGACAGGGGAGGGTGGGGGGGGTTCTGCCTCAATCTGGGACAGGGATGGTGAGGGGGTTGGTCTGGGTCAGTCTGGGACAGGGGAGGGTGTGGGGGGGGGTCGTCAGTCTGGGACAGGGAAGGGTGAGGGGGCGTCTGGGTCATTCTGGGACAGAGGAGGATGAGGGAAGGGGGTCCGTCTGGGACAGGTGACCATGAGTTGAGGGTCTGGGTCAGTCTGGGACAGCGAAGTGTGAGGGGGTGTCAATGTGTGACAGGAGGTGATTGGGTCTTGGTCAGTCTGGGACAGGTGATGGTGAGGGGTGTGTCTGCGTCAGTCTGGGACAGGGGAGGGTGAGGGGGGCTCTGAGTCAGTCTGGGACAGGGTAGAATGAGGGAGTGGGTCTGGGTCAGTGTGGGACAGGGGTTGGTGAGCGGGGGGAGTCTGGGTCAGTCAGGGACAGGGGAGAGTGAGGGGGGTCTGGGTCAGTCTGGGACAAGGGAGGGTGTGGGGGGGTCAGTCTGGGACAGGGGATGTTGTGGGGGTGGGTGTCTAGGTCTGTCTGGGACAGGGAAGTGAGAGGGGTGGTGGTCTGGGTCAGTCTGGGAGAGGGGAGGGTGAGGGGGGAGGGGTCAGTCTGGAACTTGGGAATGTGAGGGCGGTTCTGCGTCTGTGTGGGACAAGGGAGTTTGAGGGCGGGTCAGTCTGGGACAGGGGAGGGTGAGGAGGTCAGTCTGGGTCAGTCTGGGACAGGGGAGGGTGAGGGGGGTCTTGATCAGTCTGGGACAGGGGAGGGTGAGTATGGGTGTCGGGGTCAGTCTGGGACAGGGGAGGGTGAGGGGGGTCTGGGTAAGTCTGGGACAGGGGATGCTGAGGGGCTGGTCTGGGTCAGTCTTGGACAGGGGAGGGTGAGGAAAGCGGGTCTGGGTCAGTCTGCGACAGGAGAGTGTGAGGGCCGTCTGGTCAGTCTGGGACAAGGAAGTGTAAGGGGTAGTCTGGGTCAATCTGGGACAGGGGAGTGTGAGGGGGGTCTGGGTCAGTCTGGGACAGGGAATGGTGAGGGGAGTCTGGGTCAGTCTGGGCAGGGGGAGGGTGAGTGGGTATCTGAGTCAGTCTGGGACAGGGGAGGGTGAGGGGTGGGTCTCGGCCAGTCTTGGACACGGGAGGGTGAGGGAGGTTTGGGTCAGTCTGGGACAGTGGAGGCTGAAGGGGGGTTTGGGTCAGTCTGGGACAGTGGAGGGTGAGGGGTTGTCTGGGTCAGTGTGGGACAGGGCAGTGGGAGGGGGGGTTAGTCTGGGGCAGGGTCGGGTGAGGGGGGGTCTGGGTCAGTCGGACAGGGCAAGGTGAGGGTGTTGGACTGGGTCAGTCTGGGACAGGGGAGGGTGGAGGGGGGTGTCTGGGACAGGAGAGGGTGAGGGAGGGTCTGGGTCAGACTGGGAGAGGGCAGTCTGTGGGGGTTCTGGGTCAGTCTGGAACTGGGGAATGTGAGGGCGGTTCTGCGTCTGTGTGGGACAAGGGAGTTTGAGGGCGGGTCAGTCTGGGACAGGGGAGGGTGAGGAGGTCAGTCTGGGTCAGTCTGGGAGAGGGGAGAGCGAGGGGGCTTTGGGTCAGTCTGGGACAGGGGAGGGTGTGGGGGGGCAGTCTGGGACAGGGAAGGTTGAGGGGGGCTCTGGGTCAGTCTGGTACAGGGGAGGGTGAGGGGGATGGTCTAGGTCAGTGTAGGACAGGGGAGGGTGAGGCGGGGGGTCTGGGTCAGTCTCGGACAGGGGAGGTGAGGTTGGGGGCCTGGGTCAGTCTGGGACAGGGGAGGGTGGGGGCGTGTCTGGGTCAGTATGGGACAGAAGAGGGTGGGGGGAGTTCTGCGTCAATCTGGGACGGGGAGGGTGAGGGGGTTGGTTAGGGTCAGTCTGGGACAGGGGAGGATGAGGGAGGGGGGTCCGTCTGGGACAGGTGACCGTGAGTTGAGGGTCTGGGTCAGTCTGGGACAGGGAAGTGTGAGGGGGTGTCAGTGTGGGACAGGAGGTGATTGGGTCTTGGTCAGTCTGGGACAGGTGATGGTGAGGGGTGTGTCTGCGTCAGTCTGGGACAGAGGAGGGTGAGGGGGGCTCTGGGTCAGTCTGGGACAGGGTAGGATGAGGGAGTGGGTCTGGGTCAGTCTGGGACAGGGGATGGTGAGCGGGGGGAGTCTGGGTCAGTCAGGGACAGGGGAGAGTGAGGGGTGTCTGGGTCAGTCTGGGACAAGGGAGGGCGAGGGGGCGGTCAGTCTGGGACAGGGGATGTTGTGGGGGCGGGTGTCTAGGTCAGACTGGGACAGGGAAGTGAGAGGGGTGGTGGTCTGGGTCAGTCTGGGAGAGGGCAGGGTGAGGGGGGAGGGGTCTGTCTGGGACAGGGGAGGGTGAGGGGGGTTAGTCTGGGACAGGGGAGGGTGAGGGGTGGGGGTCTGGGCCAGTCTTTGACAATGGAGGGTGAGGAGTGTTTGGGACAGTCTGGGACAGGGGAGGATGAGGAGGGGTCTGGGTCAGTCTGGGACAGGTGAGGGTGAGGTGGGGTCTGGGTCAGTCTGGGATAGTGGAGGGTTAGGGGGGGTCAGTCTGGGACAGGGTGGGTGAGGGGTTGTTTGGGTCAGTCTGGGACAGGGGTGGGTGACGGCGGTGTCTTGGTCAGTCTGGGACCGGGGAGGGTGAGGGGGTCTGGGTCAGTCTGGGACAGGTGAGCGTGATTTGAGGGTCTGCGTCAGTCTGGGACAGGGGAGGGTGAGGGGGGCTCTGGGTCAGTCTGGGACAGGGGAGGGTGAGGGGGGTCTTGATCAGTCTGGGACAGGGGACGGTGAGTATGGGTGTCGGGGTCATTCTGGGACAGGGGAGGATGAGGGGTGTCTGGGTCAGTCTGGGACAGGGGATGGTGAGGGGCTGGTCTGGGTCAGTCTTGGACAGGGGAGGGTGAGGGAGGCGGGTCTGGGTCAGTCTGGAACAGGGGAGGGTGTGGGGGTTCTGGGTCAGTCTGGGACAGGGAAGTGTAAGGGGTGGTCTGGGTCAGTCTGGGACAGGGTATTGTGAGGGGGGTCTGGGTCAGTCTGGGACAGGGAATGGTGAGGGGAGTCTGGGTCAGTCTGGGCCGGGGGAGGGTGAGGGGGGATCTGGGTCAGTCTGGGACAGGGTATGGTGAGGGGGTGTCTTGGTCAATCTGGGACAGGGGAGGGTGAGGGAGGTTTGGGTCAGTCTGGGACAGGGGAGGCTGAGTGGGGGTCAGTCTGGGACAGGGGAGGGTGAGGAGATCAGTCTGGCTCAGTCTGGGAGAGGGGAGGGTGAGGGGGGTTTGGGTCAGTCTGGGACAGGGGAGGGTGCGGGGGGGCAGTCTGGGACAGGGAAGGTTGAGGGCGGCTGTGGGTCAGTCTGGGACAGGGGAGGGTGAGGGGGATTATCTGGGTCAGTGTAGGACAAGGGAGGGTGAGGCGGGGGGTCTGGGACAGTGGAGGTGAGGTTGGGGGCCTGGGTCAGTCTGGCACAGGGGAGGGTTGAGGCGTGTTTGGGTCAGTCTGAGACAGGGGATGGTGAGGGGGGTTCTGCGTCAATCTGGGACAGGGGATGGTGAGGGGGTTCTGGGTCAGTCTTGGACAGGGGAGGGTGAGGGAGGCGGGTCTGGGTCAGTCTGGGACAGGGAAGGGTGTGGGGGGTCTGAGTCAGTCTGAGACAGGGGAAGGTGAGGGGAGTCTGGGTCAGTCTGGGACAGGGAAGTGTAAGGGGTGGTCTGGGTCAGTCTGGGACAGGGGAGGCTGAGGGGGGGGTCTGGGACAGCCTTGGACAGGGGAGGGTGAGGGGGGTTTGGGTCAGTCTGGGACAGGGGAGGATGAAGAGGGGTCTGGGTCAGGCTGGGACAGGTGAGGGTGAGGTGGGGTCTGGGTCAGTCTGGGATAGGGGAGGGTTAGGTAGGGTCAGTCTGGGACAGGGGAGGATGAGGAGGGGTCTGGGTCAGTCTGGGACAGGGGAAGGTGAGGGTGTCTGGGTCAGTCTGGGACAGGTGACCGTGAGTTGAGAGTCTGGGTCAGTCTGGGACAGGGAAATGTGAGGGGGTGTCAGTGTGGGACAGGAGGTGATTGGCTCTGGGTCAATCTGGGACAGGTGAGGGTGTGGGGAGTGTCTGCGTCAGTCTGGGACAGGGGAGGGTGAGGGGGGTTAGTCTGGGACAGGGTAGGATGAGGGAGTGGGTCTGGGTCAGTCTGGGACAGTCTGAGACAGGGGATGGTGAGCGCGGGGCGTCTGGGTCAGTAAGGGACAGGGGAGAGTGAGGGGTGTCTGGGACAAGGGAGGTTGATGGGGGGGTCAGTCTGGGACAGGGGATGTTGTGGGGGCGGGTGTCTAGGTCAGTCTGGGACAGGGGAGGGTGAGGGGGGTTAGTCTGGGACAGGGGAGGGTGAGGGGTCGGGGTCTGGGCCAGTCTTTCACAGGGGAGGGTGAGGGCGGTCTGGGTCAGCCTGGAACAGGGAATGGTGAGGGGAGTCTGGGTCAGTCTGGGCCGGTGGAGGGTATGGGGGGATCTGGGTCAATCTGGGACAGGGGATGGTGAGGGGCTGTCTTGGTCAGTCTGGGATAGGGGAGGGTGAGGGGTGGGTCTGGTCCAGTCTTGGACAGGGGAGGGTGAGGGGGGTTTGGGTCTGTATGGGACAGGGGAGGGTGAGGAGGGGTCTGGGTCAGTCTGTGACAGGTGAGGGTGAGGTGGGGTCTGGGTCAGTCTGGGATAGTGGAGGGTTAGGGGGGGTCATTCTGGGACAGAGGAGGGTGAGGGGTTGTTTGGGTCAGTCTGGGACAGGGGAGAGTGACGGGTGTGTCTTGGTCAGTCTGGGACAGGGGAGGGTGAGGGGGTCTGGTTCAGTCTGGGACAGGTGAGCGTGAGTTGAGGGTCTGGGTCAGTCTGGGACAGGGGGGGTTGAGTGGGGGTCAGTCTGGGACAGGGGGATGAGTGGGTCTGGGTCAATCTGGAACAGGTGACGGTGAGGGGAGGGTCTGCGTCAGTCTGGGACAGGGGAGGGTGAGGGGGGCTCTGGGTCAGTCTGGGACATGGGAGGGTGAGGGAGGGGGTCTGGGTCAGTCTGGGACAGGGGATGGTGAGCAGGGGGAGTCTGGGTCAGTCTCGGACAGGGGATGTTGCGGGGGGGGGGATGCCTGGGTCAGTCTGGGACAGGGGAGTGTGAGGAGGGTCTGGGTCAGTCTGGGACAGGGGAGGGTGAGGGTCAGTCTGGGACAGGGGAGGGTGAGGGGGGTCTGGGTCAGTCTGGGACAGGCGAAGGTGAGGTCGGGTGGTCTGGGTCAGTCTGGGACAGGGGAGGGTGAGGTGGGGTCTGGGTCAGTGTGGGACTGGGGAGGGTGAGTGGGTGTGGGGGGTCTGGGTCTGTCTGGGACAGGGGAATCCTTAATTTCCCTTCATACCACAGTTGAGCCACCTTCCTCCTTTTATTTTTAATTCAGACAGGGATGTACAATTGTTGAAGTTCAACCATGTGATCTTTAAATGTTTGTCGTTGTCGTTGCCTGTCCCCCATCAACCCTTTCAATTTCCTTCACCAGTCTATTCTACCCAATTCATGTCTCATACCATCGCAGTTAACTTTCCTTAATTCCAGGACCCTAATCTCTGAATTAACTGTCAGTCTCCATTTTAATAAGAATTCTACTTTATTTTGGTCACTCTGCTCCAAGGGGACTCGCACAACAAGATTGCTAATTAGTCCTTTCTCATTGCACATCAAGCAGTCTAGGATGGCCAGCCCTCTAGTAGGTTCATCGACATATTTGTCTCGAAAATCATCCCAAATACAATCCAGGAAATGCTCCTCCACCGTAGTGCTACCAGTTTGGTTCACCCAATCTATAATTAGTTTAAAGTCACCAATGATAGCTGCTGTACATTTATTGCACGTATCCCTAATTTCTTGCAGGATGCTATCCCCAATCTAACTACTACTGTTTGGTGGTATGCACACAATTGCCACTAGCGTTTTCTTCCCTTTGGTATTCCACAGCTCCACCCATACGGATTCCACATCATCCAAGCAAATGTCTTTCCTTACCATTGCGTTAATTTCCTCTTTAACCTGCAACGCTAACCCACCTCCTTTTCCTTTCTGTCTATCCTTCCTGAATGTTGAATACCCCTGGATTGATCATCCTGGAACATGTCTCCGTGATGTCAATTGTATCATATCGGTTAATTGCTGCCTGCATAGTTAATTTGTCCACCAAATTACGAATACACCTCGCATTGAGACACAGAGCCTTCACGCT
Source organism: Pristiophorus japonicus (assembly GCF_044704955.1). Taxonomy (NCBI): domain Eukaryota; kingdom Metazoa; phylum Chordata; class Chondrichthyes; family Pristiophoridae; genus Pristiophorus; species Pristiophorus japonicus. The sequence goes on along the minus strand of NC_091985.1, from coordinate 178,819,162 downwards.
TGCCTTTTTTTTATCACACTTTGCCCCTTTTGAATTTTTCTGTAATGTGCCCCTTTTTGATTTTTGCCTTGTGTTTCTCTGCCCTCCAATTTTACTTTTCTTCTTTCAATCTTTTGCTTCTGCCCACATTCTAGTTCCCCCTGTATCCCTGCATAAGTTCCCATCCCCCTACCATATTAGTTTAACCCCTCCCCAACAGCACTAGCAAACACTCCCCCTAGGACATTGGTTCTGGTCATGCCGAGGTGCAGACCGTCCATTTTGTACTGGTCCCACCTCCCCCAGAACCGGTTCCAATGTCCCAGGAATTTGAATCACTCCCTTCTGCACCACTCCTCAAGCCATGTATTCATCTTAGCTATCTTGCAATTCCTACTCTGACTAGCACGTGGCACAGATAACTATTCTGAGATTATTACCTTTGAGGTCCGACTTTTTAATTTAACTCCGAGTTCCCTAAATTCAGCTGGTAGGACCTCATCCCTTATTTTACCTATATTGTTTCTAACTATATGCACCACGACAACTGGCTGTTCACCCTCCCCCTCCAAAATGTCCTGCGGCCACTCTGAGACATTCTTGACCCTTGCACCAAGGAGGCAAATCCCATCCTGGAGTCTCGATTGCGGCCGCAGAAACGTCTATCTATTCCCCTTACAATAGAATCCCCTACCACTATAGTTCCCCCACTCTTTTTCCTGCCCTCCTTTGCAGCAGAAGAATCGCGGCAGATGGCATCAGACTCAACGACATCAAGATGGAGGCAATCAAGAACGTGCTGAGACCACATAACGTGACAGAGCTTTGGTCGTTCTTGGGACTACTCAAGCATTTCTATAATTTCCTCCCCGGGTTAAGCACCTCGCTAGTGGCACCTACATGTGCTGCTATGCAAGGGAGGCGACTGGGTATGGGGGAAATCACAAGAGGCTGCTTTTGAGAATGCCAGAAATCTGTTATGTTCCAACAAACTGCTTGTCTTGTGTAACCCATATAACTTTTACTGCTAGCTTGCGATGCATCTTCTTACGGGGTTGGGTGTGTGTTACAACAAGCTAACGGATTGGCAAGTTTGCAACCGGTCGTTTCTGCTTCCAGGAGTTTGTCCAAGTCCGACAGGGCCTACAGCATGATTGAAAAAGTAGTTCTCCATGCGTTTACGGGGTGAAAAAAATGCACCAGTGTCTGTTTGGTCTCAAGTTTGAGCTAGAAACTGAGCATAAGCCGCTCATATCACTATTATACCAAAGCCTCTGCCCACATCCAAAGATGGGCGCGCACGCTGGCTGCATACAACTATGTAATCCGCCACACACCAGGCACAGAGATCTGCGCTGTTGCTCTCAGTCGGATACCATTACCGACCACCGGGGTAGAAGTGGCACAGCTTGCAGACTTGCTCTTGGTGATAAATGCATTTGAAAAAAAAACAGTTAAGGCCCGCCAGATCAGGACCTGGACCAGCCAGGATCCTTTACTTTCCCTTGTAAAAAACTGTGTCCTCCATGGGAACTGGTCCAGCGTCCCATTGGAGATGCATGAAGAGATCAAGCCGTTCCAGCGGCGCAAAGATGAAATGTCCATACAGGCGGACTGTCTTTTACGGGCTAATTGCGTGGTTTTGCCTAAGAAAGGCAGGGGAACGTTCATACATGATATCTACATATTACCCACCCAGGCATAGTAATGAAAGCTATAGCCAGCTCCCAAGTTTGGTGACCCAGTATCGATTCATAGATTAATGCATGCACAAATGCAACTCTCGCTATCAACTAAGCGAGGCACCCAGTGAGGCACCGCTAAGTTTGTGGCCATTGCCGTCCAAACAGTGGTCCTGCATCCACGTTGACTTTGCGGGCCCCTTTCCTAGGCAAAATGTTTTTGGTTTTTGTGGAAGCTTATTCAAAAGGATTGAATGTGTAACAATGTCTGTAAGGATGTCGATTGCCTTCAGCGAAAGCCTTCGAGCCATGTTTGTCACGCACGGCCTGCCTGATATGCTTGTCAGCGATAATGGGCCGTGCTCCACCAGTGCTGATTTCAAGGAATTCATGACGTGCAATGGGATCAAAAACATCACATCTGCCCCGTTCAACCCCGAATCCAATGGTCAGGCAGAACGGGCAGTTCAGACCATCAAGCAAAGCTTGAAACGCATGTCTGAAGGCTCCCTGCAGATCCGCCTGTGCCGATTCCTGCTCAGCTACCGCACCAGACACAACTCACTGACCGGGGTTTCGCCAGCCGAGCAGCTCATGAAAAGGGCGGTCAAAAAAAGTTTCTCTCTTGTCCACCCTAATAACCATGATCATGTTGAGGGCAGGCAGCATCAACAAAGCATGTACCTTGATCGCGCAAAGTAGTCACGCGATATTGAAGTCAATAACCCTGTATTTGTACTCAATTATTGACCTGGTCGCAAATGGCTTGCTGGCTTTGTCATAGCCAAAGACGGAAGTAAGGTGTTTCAGGTCATACTGGCCAATGGACTAACTTGAAGAAAGCATTTGGACCAAACAAAACTGCGATTCTCAAACAGCCAAGAGCAACCCGATGAGGACACCAAGTGGCAAACAACATTACAGTTTACAACGAAACTGAAATTACCATCCCCAGCAGCTCGGCAAGGCCAGCTGCCCAGCAGTCCAGTGAAGAACCAATCAACTCACCCACATCTGCATTTGTACTGAGACGATCGACAAGGGAGCAAAAAGCGCCAGCTCGTCTCACCCTGTAAATAAGAGTTCAATTGATTTTTGGGAGGGAATGATGTTATGTATGCAACCCCAGGCAACTTGTATAATACCGCCTCTAGAAGGCTTACCTGTTGTTTTCCCAAGGGATCCCAGCATCCCTTGGGAGTACTGCATATAAGCAGGCCTCCCACGCTCTACCAACACTCTGGAGTCTGAATAAAGGAGCTAAGGTCAAACTTACACATTGTCTACTGTATTCAGTTGCTTTAATTTATTATGAGCATAAAAGAAATATTAAGTACGTGGGTAGTTATGTGGAAGATGGATAATACTGTAAGGAAATGTGAGTTATTCAGTTTGGTACGAAGACTAGAAAAACAAGTTAGTATTTTAAATTGTAAAAAACTTTTAAAGGTTGGTTTTCAGAAAAATTTGCATTTCCTTGTGCCAGGAACACAGAAAGCTATCACGCAGGTACAACAAGCAATAAGAAAGGCAAATGCCATGCTGTCCTTAATTACACTGGTGTTGCAGTATAAGAGAAATGAAGTCCTGCTACAATTGTACAGGGCCTTGGTGAGACAACACCAGGAGTACTCTGCACACCTTTGGTCCCCTTACCTAAGGATGAATATACTTGCCTTGGAGGCAGTACAATGGAGGTTCACTCGATTGATTCATGGGATACGACGGCTATCTTATGATAAGAGTTTGTGCAGAATGGGCCGATACTCTCTGGAGTTTAGAAGAATTAGAAGTGATTTCATTGAAACTTATAAGATTCTGAAGGTGATTGACGGGATAGATGTTGAGAGGTTGTTTCTCTTGGCGGTAATGTCCAGAACAATGGGACACCGTCTCAGGATAAGGGCTGAACCACTAAAGACAGAGAAGAGGTGGAATTTCTGCACTCAAAGGATTGTAAATCTTTGGAATACTTTTCGCTAGACGACTTTGAATATTAAGTCTCTGAATATATTTGAGGCAGAGCTATAGATTTTTGAAGTCCGGAGGAATCAAGGATACGGTGATCGGCTTGGAAAGTGGAGTTTAGGTCTTAAAGAAAATGAACAGTTAACCAGAGAAGTTTAAAGGGATCCCCGCAGCAGGCCTGCCCAGCAAAATAAAAGAGTGCGAACATGATCAGTTTCATGGAGCCCCACAGCAGTGAGAAGAACACTGAGAAACATCACAAAGTGAGGTTATAAACGGTGGCGGTTGAAGAACACAGATGATTTATCATACACTCTGCTTCTTAATTAAACTATAAATAAATCGATTAAGAAATACTCAGAATCATTAATAACTACTTTAAAACTTTGTTTAAGAATTTTAATTTAATTTTAATTAAATAGTTCAATACATGAATAAACTCACTGAGAGATGCACACATATATCAGTGGAATAAAAATATCAAAGAGTGACGGCACAGAAGACCAGGTAGGTCATGGTTCTTAAGTGTCACAGGATGCTTTGCTCTCTAAGTTAGAATAGTGCGTTAAAGTAAGAACTAGGAGAATAATAACTGCTATTAGTTTATTAACTTAAGTATTGGAAGGAAGCAAATGTAACCCCGCTATTCAGGAAACATAGCGTGTTAATGAGGAAACTAGAGATACTCCAAAATAAACATTCAGACAGCATAGCATGATGGTGCTCAAAACAAATCAAGTTTAGGAAAGAGCAGCAGTACTTGGGTATGAACGTCCAGCGAGATATGGCTTGAGCCAAACATTGTCTCAGATCAAGGTTTTAGCAGAAGGAAACATTTGAGTCCTCAGCGAAAAGAAGATGTCAACTCTTGAACACTTGCAAAATTCGCGCCCTCCGCCACCAGTGCACTATGGCTGTGGTGTGTCCCATCTGCACGATGTAGCGCAGCAACTCGTCATCGCTTGTTCGGAAGCACATCCGATACGCATGAAGTATAACACATACAAGGATAAAGGACAAGAGGGAAGATTTGCTTTGATTGTTATGTTTCCTCAATTTGTGAAGATTCCTGAGGATCGGACAGCAGCTGAAATAACCCCAGTATTTCAATTAATCCAAGGAGAAATCTAATGGAAGAACATCTGGGAAAGTAGCAATGGGTATATATCAATGTTGAATGTTGCAGTATGATTAAGAAGTTTGCAGACGACACTATAATGTGTGGCGTGTAATGAAGAAGAAAGATGCAGAATGCAGAAGGTATCAATGCACTGGACAGGTGGACAGAACAGAAGAAAATGCAAATTAATCCGGATAAGTGTGAGGTAATGCATTTGAGGAGGTCTATCATCATCATGGTCAGTCCCTCAGAATCGAGGAATACTTGCTTCCACTCTTAAAATGAGTCACTAAGTGGCTGAACCGTCCAAAACGAGTACCACAGTCCCTGTCACAAGTGAGACAGATAGTCGTTGAAGGAAAGGGTGGATGGGAAGAGTAGTTTGCTGCAGGCTTTTTCCGCTGCCTGCGCCTGATTTCTGCATGGTCTCGGCGATGAGACTCGAGGTGCTGAGCGCCTCCCCGATACAATTCCTCGACTTAGGGCGGTCGTTGGCCAGAGACTCACAGGTGTCAGTGAGGATGTTGCACTTCATCAGGAAGGCTTTGAGGGTATCCTTGTAACGTTTCCTCTGCCCACCTTTGGCTTGTTTGTCGTGAAGGAGTTCCGAGGGGAGTGCTTGCTTTTAGAGTCTCGTGTCTGACATGTAGAGAATGTGGTCTGCCCAGCGGAACTGATTAAGTGTGGTCAGTGCTTCAATGCTGGGGATGTTGGCCTGGGCACCGACGCTAATGTTGTTGCGTCTGTCCTCGCAGTGGATTTGTAGGATCTTACGGAGACATGGTTGGTGGTATTTCTCCAGCGACTTGAAGTGTCTATTGTATATGGTCCATGTCTCTGATCCATACAGGATGGAGGGTATTAATTCAGCCCTTTAGAGCTTGAGCTTGGTGGCAGATTTCAGGACTTTGTATTCGAACACTGTTTTCCTCAGGTGGCCGAAGGCTGCACTGGCGTACTGGAGGCAGTATTGAATCTCGTCGTCCATTTCTGCTCTTGATGATAAGAGGTTCCCCAGGTATGGGAAATGTCCCACCTTGTCCAGGGCTGCGCCGTTGATATTCGTGAATGGGGGGCAGCGCTATGCGGCCAAGGTGAGGCTGGTGGAGGACCTTTGTCTTATGGATGTTTAGCATGCTTTCTTCCGCCTCGGTAAATACGTCGACTAACTACTGGAGTACAGCCTCATTATGTGCGCAGATGCCAGCATCGTCTGCCTACTGTAGCTCGACTACAGAAGTTGGGTTGGTCTTGGACCTGGCCTGGAGATGACGTAAGTTGACCAGGATTCCACTGGTTCTGTAGTTTAGTTCCACTTCAGCGGAGACCTTTTTCACTTTGAGGTGGAGCTTGGCAGTGAGGAAGATTGAGAAGAGGGTTGGGACGATGCTGCAGCCCTGTTTGACAGCGGTGCGGACGTGCATTGTGTCAGTATTGGATCCGTTGGTGAGGATAACGGCCTGCATGTCATCATGTAGCAGGCGGAGGATATTGACAAACTTCTCTGGGCATCCTAAATGGAGGAGGGCGCTCCATAGTCCCTGGCGGTTGACAGTTTCAAAAGACGGTCGAAGAAGGCTAATTTTCAGGGCTGGCTCTGTTCCCTGCATTTTTCCTGCAGCTGTCGCGCTGCACAACTGTTCATCACCAACACCTTGTTCCACCAGAGTGACAAATACAAGGCATTGTGGCAACACCCTCGCTCCAAACACTGGCACAAACTCGGGACAGTCGGGAGCAGCATTGAGGAGGATCGTTGGTGAGGACTATAAAAGGCACAGCAGGGAGTCCGGGGCCCAGCGTCGGCGGCAGTCGGGAGCAGCGTCGAGGAGGTTCGTTGGTGAGGCCTATAAAAGGCACAGCAGGGAGTCCGGGGCCCAGAGTCGGCGGCAGTCAGGAGCAGTGTCGAGGAGGTCCGTTGGTGAGGCCTATAAAGGTCACAGCAGGGAGTCTGGGTCCCAGCGTCGGCGGCAGTCGGGAGCAGCGTCGAGGATGTTCGTTGGTGAGGCCTACAAAAGGCACAGCAGGGAGTCCGGGGCCCAGCGTCGGTGGCAGTCGGGATCCAAAAGCCAAAGTCAGAAAGGAGATGAGTAAAAGTGCAGGGCAGAGAACCCCAAGGCAAAAAACAAAAAGGGCAACTGAATATAAAGGGGCTGCAGGAGGGGTCAAAACTAGAAATCATGGTTTAAAAACTAGGATTAAAACACTCTACCTAAACATAAGCAGCATTCGAAATAACGTAAATGAGTTGACGGCACAAATCATTACAAATGGGTATGTTTTGGTGGCCATTACAGAAACATGGTTGCAAAGTGGCCAAGACTGCGAATTAAACATACAGGGATATCTGACGATTCGGAAAGATAGACAAGATGGGAAAGGAGGTCGGGTAGCTCTGTTAATAAAGGATGATATCAGGGTAGTTGTGAGAGACGATATTGGTTCTAATGAACAAAATTTTGAATCTTTGTGGGTGGAGATTAGAGATAGTAAGGGGAAAAAGTCACTGGTGGTCGAAGTTTATAGGCTCCCAAATAATAACTACACGGTGGGGCGGGCAATAATCAAGGGAATAATGGAGGCATGTGAAAAAGGAACGGCAGTAGTCATGGGGGATTTTAACCTGCACATCGATTTGTCAACTTAAATCGCACGGGGTAGCCTTGAGGAGGAATTCATAGAATGCATACGGAATATTATTTGAAGGGGAGAAATTACAACATGCTGAGGTGAAGAGGGACCTGGGGGTCCTTTGTGCATGAATCCCAAAAAGTTAGTTTGCAGGTGCAGCAGGTAATCAGGAAGGCGAATGGAATATTGGCTTTCATTGCAAGAGGGATGGCGTACAAAAGCAGGGAGGTCCTGCCGCAACTGTACAGGGTATTGGTAAGGCCGCACCTGGAAAACTGCGTGCTGCTTTGGTCACCTTACTTAAGGAAGGATATACTGGCTTTGGAGGGGGTACAGAGACGATTCACTAGGCTGATTCCGGAGATGACGGGGTTACCTTATGATGATAGATTGAGTAGACTGGGTCTTTACTCGTTGGAGTTCAGAAGGTTGAGGGGTGATCTTATAGAAACATGTAAAATAATAAAAGGGATAGACAAGATAGAGACAGAGAGGTTGTTTCCACTGGTCGGGGAGATTAGAACGAGGGGGCACAGCCTCAAAATACGGGGGAGCCAATTTAAAACCGAGTTGGAAGGAATTTCTTCTCCCAGAGGGTTGTGAATCTGTGGAATTATCTGCCCAAGGAAGCAGTTGAGGCTAGCTCATTGAATGTATTCAAGTCACAGATAGATAGATTTTTAACCAATAAGGGAATTAAGGGTTACGGGGAGAGGGCGGGTAAGTGGAGCTGAGTCCACGGCCAGATCAGCCATGATCTTCTTGAATGGCGGAGCAGGCTCGAGGGGCTGGATGGCCTACTCCTATTCCTAATTCTTATGTTCTTCTGTAAGCTCGGGTATGTCATCGTCCGAGCCAGGGAGTGCAAGGATGTGCGCATCACCCGTGCCATGACAGAAGTTGACGTCGACTGTATGGATCACCGCCTAATCTGTTCCATCATCAACATCAACATAGCCCCAAAGCGGCAGGGTCAGTATTTGCGGTGCCGCAAAAAAGTCAATGCCGGTGCACTGGAAGACCCAGTTAAGAGAGCCAAGGAGGCATCATACTATCCTGGAGTCACATCTGCGGCCGCAGAAATGCCTGCCTGCTACTATGGCTATTGAATTCCCTACTAATCTAGCTCTTCCTCTCTTCTTTCTAGCCACTTTCTGCAGCTGAGCCACCCAGTGCATTTGTATAGTGGTTATGTTACTGGACTAGCAACTCAGAGGCCTGGACGAATGATCAAGAGACAGAAGTTGAAATCCAACCAGGGTAGGTGTGGAATATAAAATCAATTACATATATTTGGAGTAAAAATAGGGATGGAACATAAATGCTGGCCTTGACAGCGATACACACGTCCTGTAAATGAATTAAAAAAAGATGCTCAGAATTCAAAAACAAGGACGTTTTGTTCAAACCTCGATGGTTAGCCCCCATCTCAAGTATTGTGTTCAATTTTCGGCAGATCACTTTAGGAAGGAGTTGTAGAAGGCACAGATAATATTTATTTAGAATTGTACCTGAGATGAGGAGTTTCAGTTGCATGGAGTGACTGGAGAAGCTGAGATTTATTGCCTTTCCAGCAGAGAAGTATAAGTAGGGCATTAATAGAGGTGTTCAACATTTTGAGGGGTTTGGACAGGAAAATAATGAAACGGAATGGTAACCAGAAGAAAGAGATTGAAGATATTTGGCAAAAAACAAATGGGAAGATAAGGCGAATTTGTTTTACGCAGCTGGTTGTTGTTTATTGGAATACAGTCCCTAAACATGTGATAGAAGGAGATTCAATAATAACTTTTAAAAGCGAATGTGATTAATACTGGAAGTGAGGGATTTTCAGGACTATGAAAGAAGAACAGTGCAGTAGACTTGCCCTTAAAAGCTCTTTTAAAGGGGTGGCACAGGCATGAAGTACTGAATGACCTCATTCTCAGCTGTATGATTTTAAGACTCCCAGATGAAAGAAGCTCTTGGGTCCTTGTCCATTGTGCAGTTTGTGAGTCATATTTTAATCATTAGTTTTACTAACAGAGGACCACTTCAAGGTTCGTTTGTTCATCTACACTACTAAGTGGCCCACTACTTAATGAATATAACCTTTCCTTATTAGTACTCCACAGTGCATCAAGTCAAACTTTTCTGAATAGAATTCCACTTGTCACTGTTCTGCCCACCTCACCAGTAGATTTATATCCTCCTGCAGCCCATGACTTTCCTCTTCATTTCAAACAAACACAAATTTCAGTGTCGTCTGTAAACTTCTTAATCATACTCCCTATATTCAAATCTAAATCGTTGATAAATACCACAAAAAGCAAGGGATCCAGTACTGAGCCCTGTGGAACCCCGCTGGAAACATTCTTCCAGTCACAAAAACATCCATCAATCACTACCCTTTGCTTCCTACCTCCATTGTTACTTTGGATCCAACTTGCCACATTGCCCTGGATCCCACGGGCTTTAACCTTCATGACCAGTTTGCCATGCGGGACCTGAGCACAAGCCTTGTTAAAGTCTATATACACTACATGGTACACACTATCCTCGTTGAAGCATGACATTTCCAATCCCGTCCTTCTCGGTGTTAGAGTTAACAGGTGAGAAAGTTGCTACAGATGCAAATTTGGTGTGTTGCTGCAGTGCACCCAGTAGAACGTTCATAATTCAGCCACAGTACACCAGTACCTGGGCAGGGGGCCGGGAGTTGGGGGCGTGAGCTTGGTGTATAATGAATTGCCTCACGTCATCTTGGTGACAATTTAAGTGTTTTACAACAGCGTGATAAAATAAAACTGTTCCTGAAATTGCAGTCACTCAGATGGTGTACTCTCTCAGTATGCCCTCTTTATCTGATTGAAAGGTGTGGCATGACTGATTGTCTGAACCGCATGGACAAACTTTATTGTTGACGCTGATTTGGGCTAATTGCCCAGCAATTGCCCATGAAACTCTTAAAGCTGGCAAAAGTAGGTATTGGGCCTGCTTTCATCAGTAAGAGCCAAAAATGAAATATTTAAAAATCAAAAATGATGCACATGCGCGTTAAAATAATTCATGCAAATATGTTCCGCTAGAAATTGTTTCAAATTATTTGTGAATAAAAATTATCTATTGATGTTGATATAATAAAGGGACTTATGTATAACATTGAAATTCAGTACATTTATATTTATTAGAATAATGTAAGTTGTATAATTATCTTGCACTCCATTGCACATCATCATCTTTTGAATTCGAGGACCGCCTTCCCTCCTGGTATGCATGGGCCTTCCCGCTGCCACATGCCTGGAGGCCCAAGACTGAAACTCTCCACATCCTGGACATCCAGAAGTAGCTACGTAAAGTGTTTGCGGGTGGGAAGCATACTCTGGAAGTGCACCTCAGACCACAATTTCTAGCCCACAGCATATATTCAATAGAAATTACAGCATAGAATCAGACCATTCAGGCCAACGCGTCCATACCGGTACTTATGCTCCACGCGAGCATCTTTCCAGCCCAATTCATCTCATCCTCTCACCATATCCTTCTATTGCTTTCTCTTTTACGTATTACGTAGCTTCCCTTTAAATTCATCACAAACTTTCCCTGTAGTAGCAAGATGCACATTCTAACCACTCTCTGCGTAAGGAAGGGTCTCCTGAATGGTTTATTGCCTTTAATAGTGACTATCTTATATTGATGGCCCTTAGTTTTGGACATTTCTACGATTGAAAACAGCAGCTGTACGTCAAACTTATGAAACTCCTTCAAAATAAGGGGAATATAATACAAAGTGACGATTATCAATAACATTAGTTATCTCACCAATGTACTCACCAATCTACAAGCTATTTTTCAGCTGTGTACATACGTATTTCTTACTATCTTACTTTATGTTTGGATAAATAACTTTGCTCTCGTTAAATAAAATTGCCCAGTCCGTCAACTGAAAGCTTGAATTGTAAGTCAGTCTTTGATTCTGTATCGTTTGAAAGCAGTCGGTCTCCTTATTTTGCAGAAAATCCAAAGTAAAATGATGTAAGGATACCCCCTGGATAAACTGGCCTTCTGTAATTATACCCTACTCCCATTGGCGGTGCGGAAGGACATCAGTTTCATATCTCCCAGCTCCTCGGCCTGTACCCCGGAGGAGCCGACTCCACAGCTTTGCTTCTCAACTTGAAATTTACTTAGATTTCTGAATACAAATAACATCATAAAATCAAGATATATTAAGATGTGTATTTTTTTTATGTAGTTAGCAATTCAAACAGAGTGGAGATGAGCTGAATTTGTCTCACACAGTGAGTTGTTAGGATCTGGAATGCGCTGCTTTGAAACGGTGCTGGAAGCAGTTTCAATACTAACTTTCTAAAGAGAATTGGATACATACTTGATGGGGAAATGTACAGGGCTATGAGGGAGAAGCAGGAGAGTGGGCCTATCTGCACAGCTCTTTGAAAGAGTCTGCACAGGGACCAAATAATCAAAGCTCCTTTTGAAAATAATATTTGTCATATTTTTCATGGACTGAAATGTCTAAACTTCTAAATAAGGTCCTAAATAAAACCAGATCATGTTTCGCATCAACATCATTAAATCTAATTGCATTTTTATTAAAAGCATCACTGCCTTCCGTGAAGGGTTTCCTTCAAACTTAAGCGTGGCTCAACAATCCGGATTTGAAATGCATTTTTTTTAACCTGAGAATAGTTCAATAAGTCTTTCATAGACATTTCTACATTGTGTTGTCAGGACTACTGAATCCCAGAACTCCACGTTTGAGATTTCCACCAACTACCGACATCCAGATCCACTCTGCAGCCGTAGACGTGACACCCGAATGGTTTTGTGCCTCCCTGGTGCCAGGATCAAGGATGTCACAGTGCGGACTCAGGGTATTCTGGTGGGAAGGGTAAACTGCTAGAGGTCGTTTTCCATATCGGAACCAATGACATGGGTAAAATAAGGGATGAGGTCCTACAGGAAGAACCGAGGGAGCTAGGAAGAAAATTAAAGGCTAAGACCTCAAAGCTAGTTCTCTCGGGGTTACTACCGGTGCCACATGCTAATGAGTACAAGAATAAAAGGCTAGAGAGGATTAACACTTGGCTGGAAAATTGGTGTACGAGGGAGGGCTTTGAATTCTTGAGGTATTTGGACCGCTTCTGGTGGAGATGGGATATGTACAAATCTGATGGGTTGCACCTCAACAGCGGTGGGACCAATATCCTTGCGGGCAATTTTGATAATGCTGCTGGGCAGAGCTTAAACTAGTTTGGCAGGAGGATGGCATCCTGAGTAAAAATTCAAAATGGAGGGAAGTAAATCAGAAGTTAGATAGCAAGAATCTCGAAAGCGAATCTGTAAGACAGATGAAACAGGGCTTAGTATGTAGTAAGCAAGGAGAGAACAGGTGTGCACTTGGGAGTATGACATTATAGCCTTTACAGAAACATGGCTGAAAGAGGGGCAAGTTCGGCAGATTAATATTCCTGGCTACAGAATATTTAGCCAAAAGAGATATGAGGTTAAAAGGGCGGTGGGGGGAGGGCTTGTGGTACTAATTAAATAAACTATTACAGCGGTGAGGAGGGATGATATGTTAGAGGGATCATTAACCGAGGCCATATGGGTCGAATTGAAAAATAAAAAACGGGCGATCACACTGCTGGGAGTGTATCATAGACCCGCAAACAGTGGGAGGGAGACAGAGGAGCAAATATGTCGGCAAATTGCTTTGAAATCTAAAAACCAAAGGGTAGTAATAGTAGGGGATTTTAACATTCCAAAATTTGATTGGGACAAATTTAGTGTGAAGTGTGCAGAGGGTGTAGATTTCTTGAAATGCATTCAAGAAAACTTTTGTAGTCAGCCTGTAGCAAACCCAACATGAGAGGGGGCAGTCTTGGATTTAGTTTTGCACAATGAAGCTGGGCAAGTTCAAGGGGTATTAGTCGGGGAGTATTTTGGTGTCAATTACCATAATTCAGTCAGATTCAAGTTGGTTATGGATAAGGACAAGAATAGGCCTGGAATACATGTTCCGAACTGGTGAAAAGCTAATTATGCTAAATTAAGGAATAATTTGGCCATAGTGCACTGGAAAAAGCTAGTTGTGTGTAAATCGGTCTGGAAACAATGGGCGGCTTTCAAGAAGGAGATCCGAAAGGTACAGGCCAAACATATGCCCATGAATAAAAAAGCAGGGAAAAATAATTCTAGAGACCCCTGGATGTTTAGGGACTTACAGGGGAGGATTAAGAATGAAAGGAACGCTTATGTCACATATCAACAGCTACACACTTTAGAATGTTTAGAGGAATATAAGCGCTAAAATTAAAAAGGATATTAGGAATGCTAAGAGAGAGCACGAGAAATTCTTGGCCAGTAAAATTAAGGAAAACCATAAGATGATCTATAAAAATATGGAGCAAAAGGGTAACTAAGGAAAGGTTAGGGCCTATTAGAGACTATGAGGCTAATCTTTGTGAGGAGGCGGAAGATATTTGTAGGGTTCTTAACGAATACTTTGCAATTCTTTTCCCAAAGCAAAGATGTAATGCAGATACTGCTATAGAGGAGGAGTGTGACATTCTGGATGTAATAAATATAGTGAGAGAGGAAGTATTAAGGGGTTTAGCAGATTTGAAAGTAGATAAGCCCCAGGCACGGTGAAATGCATCCCAGGTTGTTGAGCGAAGTAAAACTCGAAGTAGCAGAGGTTTTGGCCATCATTTTCCAGTCCTCTTTGGATATGGGCATGCTGCTGGAGGATTCGAGGAATGCTAATATATTACCCTATTTTAAGAAGGGAAAAAAGGATAGGCCGAGTAATTACAGGCCTGTCAGCCTAACGTCAGTGGTGGGAAAATTATTGGAAATAATCCTGAAAGACAGGATAAATCTGCATTTGGATAGGCAAGGATTAATTCGGGACTGTCAGCATGGATTTGTTAAGGGAAGATCGAGTTTGACTAACATGATTGAATTTTTTGAGGAGATAACCAAGAGGGTCGATGACGGTTGTGCGTATGATGTAGTATATATATGAACTTTATCAAGGCTTTTGACAAGCTCCGCATGGTAGACTGGTCATGAAGATTAAAGCCTATGGGATGCAGGGCAAAGTGGAAAGTTGGATCCAAAATTCGCTTGGAGATAGGAAGCAAAGGGTCATAATTGATGGATGCTTTTGTGACTGGAAGGTTGTTTGCAGTGGGGTTCCACAGGGCTCAGTACTGGGTCCGTTGCTTTTTGTGGTATATAGCAACGATTTAGATTCGAATATAGGAAGTATGATAAAGAAGTTTGAAGACGACACTAAAATTGGCTGCGTGGTTGATAATGAAGAGGAAAGTCATGTGCTGTTGGAGGATATCAATCTACTGGTCAGGTGGTCGGAGCAGTGGCAGATGGAATTTAATTCAGAGAAGTGTGAGGTGATACACGTTGGGAGTCGAATAAGGAATGGGTAAACACATTAAGCGGTAGGCCGCTTTAGAGTTTAGATGAACAAAGGGACCTTGGAGTGCTTATCCACAGAACTCTTTTTGGGAGGAAATTAAAACATTAAATCATTAAATCGTGTCCCCCCGATCTGGGGGACACACAAAACATTTTCAAGGCCCTTTTTTTTGTTTTTCTGTTGATTTGTTTTGTGTTTTTTTTGTTGTTTTTTTTGGGGCACTAAAGTCATATTTTTTTTCTCCAAGTGCTCCCTATAAAAGGGGAGGGGGACACTAAAAACACCGGCAATTAAAACAAATTAAACTTTAAAACATAAAATCAAATTAAAATTTGGTTGCCGGGCGCGATGATGCACTCCAGTCCCTCCAGTGCCCACCTCTCGCGGAAGGCCGCGAGCGTACCGGTGGACACCGCATGCTCCATCTCCAAGGACATCCTGGACTGGATGTACGCGCGGAAGAGAGGCAGGCAGTCAGGCTGAACGACCCCCTCGACCGCCCACTGCCTGGACCGGCTGATGGCACCCTTGGCCGTGCCCAGGAGCAGTCCTACGAGGAGGCACTCGGACCTACCCGCTCCCCTCCGCAGAGGGTGCCCAAAGATCAGGAGTGTGGGACTGAAGTGCAGCCAGAATTTCAGGAGCACACCTTTCAATAATAAAACAGGGGCTGCAACCTCGTGCATTCAAAAAAAACATGGAACAAAGACTCTTCCAGACCGCAGAAATTGCAGGCGGCCATGGAGCCCGGGAACTGGCTTAAAAATTTAATGCACGGCACTGCTCCATGCACCACCCTCCCGGCCAAGTCCCCAATAAATAGTGGGAGGACTCCCGCGTAGAGTGGCCTCCATCGGCGACCCCCGCCTCCTCTGGATGGCAGGATGGTATGCCATGGCGTGTCCGGACAGCAGGCGAGGATGGCAAAGTTGAGAGTGTGCAGGAGCAGCCCATACAGGAACCTCTCCACATGGAACTGAAAGGCAAGGAGGTGATTTCCTCGAGGCGGCTCAAGTTGTGAGGCGCAGGCTCCCGAGGGAGGTTCCGGGTTTTGACGCCGATGAGTAATTCCGTTCGGACGGGGGTCAGCTCGGAAGGGATTTCCCTACGTGCTTGAGCCTCCTCGACACAGCTAACGGAGTCGGGGTCCAGAGCTGTTTTTAGCGACTCGATGGCATCGGCCGCGCAGCGGACATTGGCAGAATTTAGGCGCCGCGCCAGCGTGTCTGGCGCCATCCAGCCCGCTCCTCCGCCATCGAGCAGGTCCCTGACCCTGGTCACCTCACCAGCCACAGCCTTCTCGTTCGATCGCCACCTAAAACCTCGGTCGTGGAGGTACGGGTTCCCGAGCAGCGGCTCCAGCAGGACAGCTGCCACTCCAGCCGGTGGAGAGCTGCGCTTGGTGGAGACTTTGTTCCAGACCCTGGTGAGTTCCTTGTAAAAGACAGGCAGCTCCTGGAAGGCGGTCCTGACGCCCGCGCAAGCTTACAAACAGGAGCTGCATTTCATAGTTGAGGCCGTGCTGCTGGCGGAAGAAATACGGCGCCAGAGCACGCCATCTAGGAGGGGGCCTCGATGTAAAGGTTTCTCTGCAGGGTCTGAAGATGGAAAGTTGCGAGCTGGGTGCTGATGCACACCAACGACTGACCGCCGTCCCCGAGCGGGAGACTCAAGACCCCGGCAGAGACCCAGTGCTTCCTGTTGTTCCAGAAGAAGTCCACCAGCTTCTTCTGTATCTTGCTGACAAACGCAGGGGGAGGGGTCAAAGTGACCAGCCGGTACCACAACATGGCGGCCACCAGCTGGTTTATGATTAGCGCTCGACCCATGTCGGACAGCACTCGGAGCAGTCCTGTCCAGCGCCCTAGGCGAGCGGCGACCTTGGCCTCCAGCTTTTGCCAGTTCGCTGGCCAGGCTTCCTCTTCGGGGCTAAGGTAGACTCCCAGATAGAGGAGATGGGTCGTGCTCCAGGAAAAAGAGCTGAGCTCCTCCGGCAGGGAGTCCACCCGCCACTGACCCACCAGGAGTCCGGAACATTTCTCCCAGTTGATCCTGGCAGAGGATGCGGCCGAGTAAACTCCTGGCACTCACGCATCCTCCGCAGGTCAGCGGGATCTTCTACCGCGAGGAGCACGTCATCGGCGTAAGCCGAGAGGACGACTCCACGCCCGGCCCTTGCAGAGCCAGTCCCGTCAACCTCGTCCGCAGGAGGCACAGGAAAGGCTCCACGCAGATGGCATATAACTGGCCGGACATGGGGCATCCCTGGCGCACCCCTCTCCCAAAGCGAAGGGGCGCCGTCAAGGACCCATTAACCTTTATCAGACACTCCGCGGCGGCATACAAAAGTCGGATCCGGGTGACGAAATGCGTCCCAAACCCGAAAGCGCGCAGAGTCCCGAACAGATAGTCGTGATCCACCCTGTCGAAAGCCTTCTCTTGGTCGAGAGATAGGAAGGCGACCGACAGACCAGCCTCCTGGGAATGATGGATGAGGTCCCGGACCAGATGAATGTTATCGTGGATTGTCCGGCCCGGGACCGTGTAGGACTGGCCGGTGTGGATCATGTGGTCCAGCATGGCGCTAAGGCGAGCAGACATCGCCCTGGCGACGATTTTCTAGTCCGTGCTGAGGAGGAAGATTGGGCGCCAGTTCTTAAGGAGGCGGAGTTCGCCCTTCTTAGGCAGCAAGACGATGACTGCCCTGCACCAAGAGAGGGGCATCTCCCCGGTCGCCAGACTTTCCCCCAGGACCCGCGCGTAGTCGCCCCCAGGACATCCCAGAATGCACTGTGGAACTCCATGGTCAGCCCGTCCAGCCCCGGGGCTTTTCCCCTCGAGAGCCGGTCGATGGCGCCGGTCAGCTCTGCCAGGCTTAGCGAAGCTTCCAGATTTTCGGCACCCTCCGGGCTGACCTTTGGCAGGTCCTCCCACAAAACTCTAAGCACTTCCTCACTGGACGGCTCCGGAGAGAACAGAGCCCTGTAATATTCACGGGCCCTGTTGTTGACGCCCTCCGGATCCGAGACGAGAGAGCCATCGTCGGCCAGCAGCATCATGAGCTGCTTACGGACACTATGTCTTTTTTCCAGCGAGTAGAAGAAGGGGGAGCCGCGGTCCAGATCCCGCAGGAACCGGATCCACGACCTCACGAACGCGCCTCGGGACCCGACGAGCTGCAGGTCCTTCAGCGCGGCCTTCTTCGCTTCGTACACCACCGCAGGGCCGGGTCCTCGACGACTTGACCGAGACAGGACTCCAGGTCGATCACCACTTTTTTTAGGCGCCCGACCCTGGCCGCCCGCCTCTTGGTTGACCTCCTCGCGTAATCTTGGCAGAAGACACGGACGTGAGCCTTGCCCACGTCCCACCATAACCTCAAGGAGGGGAAGCCCGCCTGCTTCGTTCTCCACTCAGCCCAGAAAAGACGGAACGAGTCCTGGAACCGCACGTCCTCCAGCAGCTGGTTGTTAAAATGCCAGTACGCGGACCCCGTTCTCACCCGGAGCGAAGCGAGCTCCGCCCACACCAGGTGGTGGTCTGAACACGGCACCGGCCGCATGGAGGCCGCCGGGACGCAGGAAACATACGCCCGAGACACGTAAAGGCGGTCGACTCTGGACCATCCTACTCCAGGCCTCATCCAAGTAAAGGCGCTGGAGTCGGGATGGTGATTTCGCCAGACGTCCACCAAGTCGAAGGACCCGACCAGGTCCCTCAACTTCTCCATCGCCGTCGTGCTCTGCGGGGCACCGGAGCAGTCCCTCGCCTCGAGCGTGCAGTTAAAATCCCCCCCGAGGACAATGCAGTCGCCAACGTCGACGGAGCCAAGAAGAGCGGACACTTCTTCGAAGAAGCGCGTTTGCTGCGGGCCGAGCTGAGGGGTGTACACGTTCACGAGATGGAGTGGCACGTCCCCCAGACGAACCGTGACGTGCAGCAAGCGGCCTGGCAAGGGCTCCTCGAACCCCATAATCTCCGGCTGAAAATGCGGGGCCAACAAGATGGCCACCCCACAAGAAGTAGTAGTGAGGTGGCTCATGCGGACCTCTCCTTGCCATTCCAGGAGCCACGTGGCTTCATCTCCCAGAATGGTGTGGGTTTCTTGCAGGAAGCACACGGCATATTTCCCCTCCCGCAGGTGCGAAAAATTGTTAAATCTATGGCGTGCCTCTCTGCCGCCGTTGATGTTGAGACTGGCTATGGTTATCTTCATGACAACAGCATAGTGGAACCTCTACCTAACCTATTGTGGGGGGGGACTGGAGTCGTTTGTTGACCTCCACTCCTTCAGCAGCCCAGCGAGGAACATTTTGAGCCGACGCAGCTCAAGGCCTTGCGCCTTTGATAAGGGCCCGCCCGCGGCCATTGTTTTAGCGACGGCGCGGACGGACGCGATGAGCAGCCCCGGCTCGGACCATCTTTCCAGGGCCAGATGGGCTCGGTTGTGGCGACCCTGGCTCTGGACCAAAAAGTCCCAGAGTTCCTTTGCAGTAATGAGGGGTGACTCAGCGGCGGGTACGAGGAGATCCACCACCTCACTGGCGATGGACTCGAGATCTTCTCCCTCGTCCCCCACCGAGTCCCCGTCCCCCTCCAGGAGGTCGCCACCAGCAGCCGGCCCGTCGACCGCACGAGGTACGGCAAACGGCCCGGCCGTTCCATCCGACCCTGGCTCTGCCCCGATCCCACCCCCAGGATCATCAACAGAGGAGTCCCCACTGGGCTCTTTTAAAAGCGGTGCTGGGTCAGGAAGCGACAGCGGAAGGGGTTCCTCCTCCGCCCCAGGTGCTGGTGAACACGGAGAGACCCAGCCAAAGAAATTCTCCAGGTCCTCCAAGTACCCCAGCTCCAAAGTAGGGGCGAGGGTTGCTGTTCTTCTCTCTCCCCGCTGCCACACCCTGGCCCAGCGTGCACAGAATCATTAAAATTGTTAAAATTTTGTGTTTATTCCGGGTCGAGCGACTCCCGGGGGAAGTTGGTTAATAGCTGGGCGGGTTCAGGTTCGGCCTTTTCGGCCCCGCCCGCCTCAGTCCCCGGGACGCTCGACCCGGTGGCTACGCATTCCTCCGCTGGCACCACACCCCCCACGACAGGCAGACCTTCCATGCCATCCCCGGGAGGCAGAGGCTCGGCAGCCTCGACTGTCTCACCCTCCCCGGGGCAGACTCCTCTCGCCTACGGCGCAGTTTGGGGGCACTGGTGGGGGACGCGGGACACGCAGCGGGCACCGACTCCTCCGCGGTGGGGTTTTGTTCCCCCTCCGCCTCATTGGAGTGGCGCCTCCTTTTGTTCCTGGGGGGGCACGGAGGCAGGGAGACCTCCATGTCTGCCGAGGCCTCCCGCTCCACTCCCCCCTTTTTCTTATCTTGCCAGTGCCCGAGCCCCTCTGTGATATTGGTCAATGGCTCGGACACGGGCTCAGGGCACCCCGCGCTCGCGGGTGACATGGTTGTGCTTAGCGCGGTGATTAAATTGTCTGGCGCACTGAGGGGACCTGCCTTGAGATGTTTCACCTTCCTCAGCGCCTTCTTTCCGATCGAAAGTTCTCCCTCCCCCCCGCCGGAGGCTGTGAAAACAAAGGCCCTCGACGATGCCCGCGCACCCACAGCTCCCAGCACGCGGACTCTACTAGTGGGAGGGGTGGTGGCGGCGCGAGCTTTGGGCGCCCTCGGTGGTTTGGCGGCCTTGGAGGTGGGGCAGTTCTTACGAACATACCCCACCTCTCTACAGGCATGGCACCGCATGCCGCCCGACGTCCAGAAGACGCGGTAGGCAGTCCTCTCGTGCACCACATTGAAACTACCCTCCATCGTCTCCTCCCTCGCCAGCCGGACAAAGAGCTGGCGGCGGAACGAGAAGACGTGGCGCAGGCTGTTCTCCCTGAGGCCGAGCGGTATGGATTTGATCCCTGACCTTACCTCCCCCAGTTGGTGTAGGTGAGGGAGTTGGAGCCCAGCGGGAACAAAGGGCGGGACGTTAGAAAGGATGACCCTCTGCACGGTGGCCACGAGAGGGTCCACCGGCAGGAACGTCCTGCCCACTGTGAGCCCCTTATCAAGGGCCAGGGACAACACGCGCTCCGACACCAGGAGGAATACAGCCTTCCCAGACATCTTGGAGGCTGCGACAATGGCCGAGGGGCCGACTACACCAGCCATCGCCCGCACGCACTCCTCAATGCTCATTGTGGGGTGAGTGTAGCTCTTGACCCCGTGTTTTTTTGTTATAATTCTGAATGGTGGCAGGGCAGCACGAGGCACAGGAGGTGCCGTGGATGTGGACGTCACCTGCACCTATGTCTTTGCTGGCCCTGCCACCGATGTGGATGGGGTCGCCATCACGGGGTCCCATTAAGGGCTACACCCACCCCAAAGTCACAGGCCTTAATTTTCTTAAGTTGGCCTTGTTTAAGTGTATGAGCAGAGGAGCTCTCAATGAGGCACACCTTTCCCCTAGTTGACAATTGGGGACGGTCCTTGCTCCTTCTGCTCAGTTGTCTTAATTAGTTTTTCAATTAGGAGGAAAGGGGCTCTCAGAGAGAGAGGGGAGAGGCAAAGAGAGTGAAAAAGTGTGAGGGTGTGCGAAAGAGGGAAGCTGTGAGGGCAGGTCTCCCCTCACAGCGATGGGTGGGTGTTTCTTGGGGTGCACCACTCAGATGGCAAAAAACACAGTTTTTGTAGATGGTCTTCGGGTGGGGGGAGATGATGTCTTCACCTGGGGTAGCTAGAGCCACCCAGGCACACACTCCCAACGATGTTAAATAGGGTAATTAATCAGGCTTCAGCCAGGCAGCTCCAGCTATCCCCGGCCAGGCAATGGGGGAGGGGTGCTTCAGTGGTGTGTGGGGCCTAGTTATTTAGCAAGACCCCCACACACACTTCCACACACACACACACCCCCCGCGATGTTCCGGCCCTCGAAATGGTCTTCTTTCCTCCCCCCACCGATACAACAAAGTCTTTAGGGGAATGCACCAAAACACACCCACCTTTGGTTAATGAAGTTTCTCCCTCCTTCCACACTGGATAGTTGTTGTTCTTTTTCCCCATCTCTCCAACTCTCTGCAGCAGAATTTTCAGCTCTCCTCCTCTCGCTCTGGATGAATTGGAATTGTAGAAAGCCCCTTCCTACTCTTCCTGGGCTGTTTCACAGGTCTCACGAAGGCTTTCAGGCTGGAGCAACAGCAGGTAGCTCCTTCTCTCACTGCTCCTGGCTCCAAGTGAATTGGCCACGCCTCCAAAGCTCCACCATTGGTCCACAGATTCCCTGAAAGCAGCAGGCCAGGTGAAAACGGTCGTTAAGAAGGCATACGGGATGCTTGCCTTTATTAGCCAAGGCATAGAATATAAGAGCAGGGAGGTTATGCTTCAATTGTATAAAACTTTGGTTGTGCCACAGTTAGAGTACTGCGTGCAGTTCTGCTCACCTTATTACAGGAAGGACGTGATTGCACCCGACAAGGTGCAGAGGAGATTTATTAGGATGCTACCTGGAATGGAGAATATTAGTTATAAGGATAGATTGTTTCGGCTGGGTTTGTTCTCATTGGAACAGAGGAGGTCTACAAAATATTGAGGTGCCTGGATATAGTGGATAGTAAGGGACTATTTCCATTGGTGGAGGGGCTATTACGAGGGGGCATAATTTTAAGGTGCTTGATGGAGGTTTAGAAGGGATTTGACGGGGGGGTGGCTCTTTTTTACACAAAGAGTTGTGCGGATCTGGAACTCGCTGCCTGGAAGAGTGTTGGATGCAGCAACTCTCACCACTTTTAAGAGATGGTTGGATGTGCACTTAAATTGCCATAACCTGCAGGGTTACGGACCTAGAGCTAGTAATTGGGATTAGACGTTGACTTTTGTTGGTCGGCGCAGGTATAATGGTAAGTATTGCAGGTACTAGAATACGGCCAGGGTAATCTCCTGGACTAGTTTCGATCGCCTGGAAATGGTCAGAGAGAAATTTTCACAGATTTTTTCTCCCTAAATTGGCCTGGTTTTTTTTCGGTTTTTGCAACTCCTTGGAGATCACATGGCTCCAGTTTGGGTGGAGTGTCGTTGTTTTTACTTTAAGGGGTGTTGCAGTGGTGTGGGGCGGACTGTTTGGGCTGTGTCTTCTTTGCCTTTCCGTTATTGTTGATGGGTTTTTAATGCTCTTTGTCGGCCGGCGCAGCCACGATTGGCTGAAATGGCCTGCTTCTGCGCTGTAAATTTCTATGTTTCTATGTTTCTAAAGCTTTAGGTCACATTCCCAGA
Organism: Pristiophorus japonicus; assembly: GCF_044704955.1. NCBI lineage: Eukaryota > Metazoa > Chordata > Chondrichthyes > Pristiophoridae > Pristiophorus > Pristiophorus japonicus. The sequence continues at coordinate 178,796,080 of NC_091985.1, read as the reverse complement.
GCGATCTGATCACAGGTTTATCGCTAGAACACTAACACCCTGAGATTACCCTATCATTTTACCAGAATCCTAAAGCCAATGCTTGCCCTTGAGACCTCACTGTACATATAAAAACATATAGGTTACAAAACGGAAATAATTAATTGCACCCAACCAGGCAATGTCGTGGTTTATACTCCTCACGAGCAAATAGTTCCAATTATCTTGACCTGCCCTGTTCCAAAATCTTCTGAGAATTTTAAGTTTATTAGCAGAAGAATCCGAAACGACATGAGGAAATTATTTTACACAGCGAGTTGCTGTGAGCTGGAATGCAATGCATGAAAGGGTGGTGGTTGTAGATTCAATGATAACTTGCAAAATGGATTTGGAAACGGCGCTAACTATTGTTGTAAAATTCGGCCCTCGGGAGTTTATAAGAGAAGGAAACATTATTCTCTCCCGCTACAAGTTGTATTGATCGCTTCAGTCATAGGTTATACCCTTTTAAATTGGCGATACATTTATTTCAGATGTATGTTGCGTGACAGTTTTTGGGGAAGTTTCGGAATTTCCCTCCCCGAGCGAGGTCTAACACACAGCGGGAGGACTATGGGACATTCGTAGTTGACTGCCCCGTTTACCCAACAGGTGATTCCACGAAAGTGATAGCGCGATACAGCTGGAAATAAACTTGGACAGCGAAGTATGTCATAATTTATGTCGGAATGAATGGCAAAGGACAGAAATGGAACAGTTCTTGCTGAGGGATTATGAGGAGTTCGGAGCTGAGATAACAAAACAGGACATCAAAGCTCATCACCTCAGTATTAATATGCGATCCACATGCTAATTGACATAGAGACAATAGACATGGAAGGTGAGCACATGGCTGGAGGAGTGTATGTGGGAGGGAGGCGTTACATATCATGGGAAACCGCCACCAATACTGTCTTCACATTTGAGAAAGTGGATATAACGTTCTACTGAAATTAATAATGAATCAATGATTGTAATTTACTGAATTTAACATAAGCAAGAAAGAATTATAAGAAAAATTTATGGAACTAAATCTGAGAAATCATAAGGACCTGAAAGTTTCCAAAGCAATCTCGATTCGGAAATGATCCCTTTGAATTGGAAAAATACAAATGTAGCTCTACTATTTAAGAAAGTTGCGAGAGAGAAGCCAGGATATTATAGACCTTTTCGGCTATCTTCTGTTGAAGGGAAGTTACTTGGTGTGTAAATGGTAGCTCCTGCATAACTGACCTAATTGAATTTTAAGGCAGTAACTAAAGCGAAAAAGCATAGGGGTAGTATATCTTTGTAGCTTATATAGAATTACAAAAGGCATTCGAAAAGTTTCTACGGAAGTGACTGTGTGCTCAAATTAAAGTTCACAAAATTGAAGGTAAATTATTGGCTAAGAGTGAAACTATTCGTAAAATAATGAACGAACGGAATTATATGCGTTAGACCCAAGGAAAAAAGTTCTCTTTCCTAAGGGAAATTTTCATTATTGGTAAAAGATGAGGCAATGATTATATTCCCCTTATGCAGAGTTATAATTTAACTTTTTAAGTTTACGTAATACAAAATTGTGTGGACTGACACGTACATGCAGTGGGAAAGTGCCAGTTTGTAACTAGTCTATGCAATGGAACATGATACTGAGTTCAGAACTGGGACACGTTTCAAACGCTAACCAAGCATCAGTAGCTGTGGTTGTAGGTATTACCTTAAATTCTATGTTGAAATATTATTGCATATGTTATGTCTTTAATAAATCAAGGAAACCTTACTCCATTGATCAAGAACCTGATTGAAAACCTTTCGCTAACAACAGCTTCAGTATTGTAATTGTGAATGAGCTTCTTTTATTAACGTTGATGAAGTGCCTCTGTTTTCTGTCACTCGACAAATTCACACATTTCAAATGTTTCCAAAAGCCAAACACCACTTAGGTGCAGGTCGCCGTGGAGGCAGGCTCAGCACAAGTGTAGGGGATCACAACTACTGGAGTAGCACTGTCATCTCTAGTATAAATGTAGATGACCATTAGTACCAGAGGAGCACTGTTACCTCGAGTATAAGTGTCGGGTCCACTAGTACTGGAGTAGCTCCGTCCCCTCTAGTATAAGTGTAGATCACCACAAACACCGAGTAGCTCTGTCACCTCTAGTATAAGTGTAGATGACCACTAGTACCGAGTAGCTCTGTCACCTCTAATATAAGTGTAGGGGATCATTAGTACCGGAGTAGCACTTGCACATCTAGTATAAGTGTAGGGGAGCACAATACAGGAGGAGCAAAGTTTCCAAGAATATATATTTTGGATTACCACTAGTACAGAAGGAAGATGATAACCTCATGTATAATTGTAGATTAGCGCAACTACCAGTATAGCACTGCCATTACCATTGGAAAAATGTGAGTACCACTAATACTGGAGGAGCACGGGCACCTCTCGTGTATGTGCAGGAGCAGGGTCACACTTGGTGCAAATTTAGGGAACAACTAGTTCCGTGCGCCCCCATTCACCACCAGTTTAAGTACTGGGCTACCACTAGTGATGGAGGATGATAGTCAACTCTCGTGTAAATGTAGTTTGCCACTAGCAGCGATGGAGCCCTTTCCCCTATAGTTTATGTGTATTGCTTCCCCTAGTACAGCGGCAAGACGATCAACTCGCGTTTAAGTGTAGGTTTCCCATCAGTGCAGGTGGATCACTGTACTATAACAACAAGAGGAGCACCGTTATGTTTAATGCTGCAGGGCTGGCGTCATCACCAATATTGCAATATTTTGTGCACCGCCTCTTCTGGAGGAGTTGCAACACTAGGACTGAGCCAAGAGCAGAGTTTTGATGTGTATTGTTAGGGGTGCTGTCTTCACTACTCCTGTGCAAATACGGTCAGTCGCAGTGCAGGGAGGTTAACGTTTCAACTTGTAAAGAATGCTTTTTGAACATTTCCAAAAACAATTTCTAACATGTCTCTTAATCTGACATATCTGAAAAACATCCAACATACCGTCTATTTGTTAAATGTCTGGAACTAATGACAATGATAATTTCATCTAATTGACTCCCTGGATGATTGACGCGTGAATAAAAATCGGTTCCCTTCCATTGCCTCAACCGTTAGCCAGACAGTGTCTTTCAGCTCCGAAAGAAACTATCCATTCACACGGAAAATGGGGCGACCAGCTATTCTCCAGATCGCAGATATTTTCTACCCGATTCTCGCAGCCGTGGGTATTCCCGGTGAGCCATTGTAACATGTGTGTTGTTACTCGGTTGTTAACTATATCCCTGTTGGCTAATGTAACTTGTTTTCTAGATGGAAGCATTACACCATTGGAAGTGACAGGAAACAACTCGCGAACTGACATAGAAACATAGAAACATAGAAAATACATGCAGGAACAGACCATTCGGCCCTTCGAGCCGGCGCCACCATTCAATATGATCATGACTGATCATGCAAATTCAGTACCCCACTCCTGCCTTCTCTCCATACCTCCTGATCCTTGTAGCCGTAAGGGCCACATCTAACTCCCTTTTGAATATATCCTCCGAGTTCGACTCAACAACTTTATGTTGCAGAGAATAGGTTCACAATTCTCTGGGTGAAAACGCTTCTCCTCATCTTGGTCCTATATGGCTTACCCCATAGCCTTAGACTGTGACCTCTGGTTCTGGACTTCCCCAACATCGGGAACATTCTTCCTGCATCTAACCTGTCCAATCCCGTCACAATTGTATATGCATCTATGAGATCCCCTCTTATTCTTCTAAAATAAAATTAATATAAGCCTAGTCGATCCAGTCTTTCTTCATATGTCAGTCCTGCCATCCCAGGAATCAGTCTGGTGAAGCTTCGCTGCACTCCCTCAATAGCAAGAATGTCCTTCCTCAGATTAGGACACCAACACTGCACACAATACTCAAGATGTGGTGACACTTTCTGCGTTCCCATTAAGCCAATAACATTTATTAATTACTGTGTTCTCTGAAGCTTCAACAGAAGCTTATCCGGACCATCTTGTCATCCCGGGCAGAGTGAGCGCAGCAGCAGCTCATTAAAATGTGTGGGTCGTTTGCCCAGATAATGGCTTCAAACTAAATTTATCCTCACACTGCTCCGTGTTGATAATCACACTGAATAGAGTGAAATGATCTCAACAGGTATCTTCATATATATTTCAATCAGACACTTTAACATTATTTCTCTCCTCCCTATTTCTTACAGTGAACTTGGTGACAATTGTGATTCTCTCCCGAGGAAACTGCGGACTTTCCAAATGTATGTTTACATGGTGGCCATGGCAACAGCAGAACTACTGGTCCTTCTCATCAATGTAATAGTGTATCATATTTCCACTTATCGCTTTCCACTTTTCCTCCAGTTCCACACTCCCGTGTGTAAGTTCATTCTATATATGACTACTGTCACACTCGAATTGTCTGTTTGGTTCACCGTCTCCTTCACATTTGACCAATTTGTGGTTATCTGCTGCCAGAAAGTTTAATATAAAGTATTGCACCGAGAGAACTGTGGCCACGGTTATAACAACTTTCACAGTCCTAATCTTTTTTTATAGAATATCCCTGTTTTGTTTGCATTTGCACCTGAACAAATAATTAACAATGTGCAGTTGGGTTGCTGGACAACTGTTGCTTGTATTGCATCACCTGCAGGTGCAGCATATGTCTGGTTTCACAGCGCCTGGGGCGTCTGGCTTCCGTTTACTATAATTGCCTTGTTAAATTGTTTGACAGTCAGATGTATTTGAGAGGCCCATAGATCGTGCAAGGATCTCCGAGGCCACAGGAGTGGGAACCAGAGCGATTCAGAGATGGAGAACCGAAGGTAATCTATAATTTTACTTTTCTATTTCGGCCAGTTTTATATTTTTGTGGCTGACAACTTCCATGAGTTTGATAACTACCAGACTGGCAAGCATCAATTTTTTAACGAGGTGGCCGCACAGATCCTGGATATAGCCACTGAAATAGTAACAATGTTAACATCCTTCAGTTCCTTTCAAAACCCATGTATGTATGCACCGACCCAGAGGAAATTCAGAGAAGAGCTGAAGACTGTGGTGAAATCTCCCTGGACACTCATACTCAGATTATTTAGAAAACGAGAATAAAACGATTCGATTTTTAAAAAGCTTCTTCGTCACTAAAGCTCGAATTCACCGCCGTTTCCACCCTAACATACATTTTTTCTGTTGAATAGAAAAATTTATAAGATTTTGTGTGAGCATTTCATCCATTTGCTTGTGTTTGATTTATGCATTGCTTTAGTTTTTCGCGCAGTAAATATAATCTGTCCCTGCAAATTTAACACTGTTCACGTTCAGAGATCATGGATAGCAATGATGAGCTGTAGCAGTTGATTCTGACATGGAGACAACACAGAAATATACCTTACACTGCAGGTACAGGGATTGGGCGGCCCACTTTAAAATCATCAATAAAGCTTCATTCTGTGCCAAAACAATCAAACATCTTGTGATCGTCGATATTGGTAACTTTCCTGTAAGTTTGGTGTGAATGACACAGGCGTGGGTCTCTCTATTGGACACCATTCCTCATTGTCACGTGATCAGTGATGAGTGAAGGAAATAGTCGAAACTCGTTTCATCAATGTGGCCTTTCACCTCTTGTGACCCTGATACTGACTGAAAATATTGATTGTGCACCGACTTGTGTCTTTCATTCAGCACACATATGGCGTCTGCTTTTCTATTGTGATGTCGATAAAGGTATGATGAGTAATATTATTGATATTCTGTCTCAATGACCCTCCTCAAATGTAGTAAAGGAACATAAATATAATGATTTTTATAATTTTTTAAATTATTACAATTGATGCAAGTAATCTGTCAAAAACGCTGCCAGAAATTCAACTAAAATCAAACCGATGTCTAATATTCTGTTGTTTCCTGAACATTTGCAGCCGGTGAGAAGAATATTTGGCAATTGTCGAATCATGATGTGGTTGCACATTCTTCCAAAAAAGAATGAACTAATCGCAGCCACATTAGCTTAGCTACACATTGTCCATCGGTGAACTCGCCTGATTGTGTGAGAAATACCAAGGAATGCGAGAAGACTGGCAATGGGAAGGAGCTGAGAGTTTGGATGGACACCGAGCAATAGTGATCCAAATACTCAATTCATAGAAACGATGTTTTCAGGAGGATAAATATATGATAAAATAAACATAACTTCCGTTTTATAAACATGGGCATAGATCATAATAATAAGCAAGACAAGATGGATCTTTACACAATACTGTCGACGCCACCGTTTTAACAACAGATACAGCTTCTGCCCCTCATTGTGGACAATCCATTAAATTCACTGAGAGCGGGCAGTGTCGATTCACCAGGATGGTGTCATGGATCAGATCTATGCTGGTGATTCCGAATATTTGCAATACAGCAACGAATATTAAGAGGCGATTTAATAGGAAATAAAATAATTCTGAACAGTTTTCGCATGAGGGAATTATTCCATATAGTTAGGGAATCAGTGATAAAGGGAGGTCGACAAAGTGGACAAAAGCGAATGAGCAGAATGTTAGCAGAAATTTCTTTATGCAAAGGGTTGCTGATGCGTGGGATATCTTGCCTCAGAAAATAGTTAATGGAAAATTAGATGAGTATTTGAAGCAGAGGAAGATAAATGACTGTGGAGAGAGAGAGAAGGACAGTGTAGACAGAAACATAGAAACATAGAAACATAGAAAATGGGTGCAGGAGCAGGCCATTCAGCCCGTCTAGTCTGCACCGCCATTCAATGAGTTCATGGCTGAATATGAAACTTCAGTACCCCCTTCCTGCTTTCTCGCCATAACCCTTGAACCCCCGAGTAGTAAGGACTTCATCTAACTCCCTTTTGAATATATTTAGTGAATTGGCCTCAACTACTTTCTGTGGTAGAGAATTCCACAGGTTCACCACTCTCTGGATGAAGAAGTTTCTCCTCATCTCGGTCCTAAATGGCTTACCCCTTATTCTCAGACTGTGACCCCTGGTTCTGGACTTCCCCAACATTGGGAACATTCTTTCTGCATCTAACCTGTCTAAACCCGTCAGAATTTTAAACGTTTCTATGAGGTCCCCTCTCAATCTTCTGAACTCCAGTGAATACAAGCCCAGTTGATCCAGTCTTTCTTGATAGGTCAGTCCCACCATCCCGGGAATCAGTCTGGTGAATCTTCGCTGCACTCCCTCACTAGCAAGAATGTCCTTCCTCAAGTAAGGAGACCAAAACTGTACACAATACTCCAGGTGTGGCCTCACCAAGGCCCTGTAGGACTGTAGCAACACCTCCCTGCCCCTGTACTCAAATCCCCTCGCTATGAAGGCCAACATGCCATTTGTTTTCTGAACAGCCTGCTGTACCTGCATGCCAACCTTCAATGACTGATGTACCATGACACCCAGGTCTCGTTGCACCTTCCCTTTTCCTAATCTGTCACCATTCAGATAATAGTCTGTCTCTCTGTTTTTACCACCAAAGTGGATAACCTCACAATTATCCACATTATACTTCATCTGCCATGCATTTGCCCACTCACCGAACCTATCCAAGTCACTCAGCAGCCTCATAGCATCCTCCTCGCAGCTCACACTGCCACCCAACTTAGTCTCATCCGCAAATTTGGAGATACTACATTTAATCCCCTCGTCTAAATCATTGATGTACAATGTAAACAGCTGGGGCCCCAGCACAGAACCTTGCGGTACTCCACTAGTCACTGCGCCATTCTGAAAAGTACCCATTTACTCCTACTCTTTGCTTCCTGTCTGACAACCAGTTCTCAATCCATGTCAGCACACTACACCCAATCCCATGTGCTTTAACTTTGCACATTGATCTCTTGTGTGGGACCTTGTCGAAAGCCTTGTGAAAGTCCAAATATACAACATCAACTGGTTCTCCTTTGTCTACTTTACTGGAAACATCCTCAAAAAATTCCAGAATTTTGTCAAGCATGATTTCCCTTTCACAGATCCATGCTGACTCGGACCTATCATGTCACCATTTTCCAAATGCGCTGCTATGACATCCTTAATAATTTATTCCATCATTTTACCCACTATTGAGGTCAGGCTGACCGGTCTATAATTCCCTATTTTCTCTCTCCCTCCTTTTTTAAAAAGTGGGGTTACATTGGCTACCCTCCACTCGATAGGAACTGATCCAGAGTCAATGGAATGTTGGAAAATGACTGTCAATGCATCCGCTATTTCCAAGGTCACCTCCTTAAGTACTCTGGGATGCAGTCCATCAGGCCCTGGGGATTTATCGGCCTTCAATCCCATCAATTTCCCCAACACAATTTCCCGACTAATAAAGATTTCCCTCTGTTCCTCCTCCTTACTAGGCACTCTGACCCCTTTTATATCCGGAAGGTTGTTTGTGTCCTCCTTAGTGAATACTGAACCAAAGTAATTGTTCAATTGGTCTGCCATTTCTTTGTTCCCCGTTATGACTTCCCCTGATTCTGACTGCAGGGGACCTACCTTTTTCTCTTTACATACCTATAGAAACTTTTGCAATCCGCCTTAATGTTCCCTGCAAGCTTCTTCTCGTACTCCATTTTCCCCGCCCTAATCAAACCCTTTGTCCTCCTCTGCTGAGTTCTAAATTTCTCCCAGTCCCCGGGTTCGCTGCTATTTCTGGCCAATTTGTATGCCACTTCCTTGGCTTTAATACTGTCCCTGATTTCCCTTGATAGCCACGGTTGAGCCACATTTCCTTTTTTATTTTTACGCCAGACAGGAATGTACAATTGTTCTAATTCATCCATGCGGTCTCTAAATGTCTGCCATTGCCCATCGACAGTCAACCCCTTAAGTATCATTCGCCAATCTATCCTAGCCAATTCACACCTCATACCTTCAAAGTTACCCTTCTTTAAGTTCTGGACCATGGTCTCTGAATTAACTGTTTAATTCTCCATCCTAATGCAGAGTTCCACCATATTATGGTCACTCTTCCCCAAGGGGCCTCGCACAATGAGATTGCTAATTAATCCTCTCTCATTACACAACACCCAGTCTAAGATGGCCTCCCCCCTAGTAGGTTCCTCGACATATTGGTCTAGAAAACCATCCCTTATGCACTCTAGGAAATCCTCCTCCACCGTATTGCTTCCAGTTTGGCTAGCCCAATCTATGTGCATATTAAAGTCACCCATTATAACTGCTACACCTTTATTGCATGCACCCCTAATATCCTGTTTGATGCCCTCGCCAACATCACTACTACTGTTTGGAGGTCTGTACACAACTCCCACTAACGTGTTTTGCCCTTTGGTGTTCTGCAGCTCTACTCATATAGATTGCACATCATCCAAGCTGATGTCTTTCCTAACTATTGCATTAATCTCCTCTTTAACCAGCAATGCTACCCCACCTCCTGTTCCTTTTATTCTATCCTTCCTGAATGTTGAATACCCCTGGATGTTGAGTTCCCAGCCCTGATCATCCTGGAGCCACGTCTCCGTAATCCCAATCACATCATATTTGTTAACGTCTATTTGCACAGTTAATTCATCCACCTTATTGCGGATACTCCTTGCATTAAGGCACAACGCCTTCAGGCTTGTTTTTTTTAACACCCTTTGTCCTTTTAGAATTTTGCTGTACAGTGGCCCTTTTTTTTCTTTGCCTTAGGCTTTTCTGCCCTCCACTTTTCCTCATCTCCTTTCTGTCTTTTGCTTTTGCCTCCTTTTTGTCTCCCCTGTCTCCCTGCATTGGTTCCCATCCCCCTGCCATATTAGTTTAACTCCTCCCCAACAGCACTAGCAAACACTCCCCCTAGGACATTGGTTCCGGTCCTGCCCAGGTGCAGACCGTCCGGTTTGTACTGGTCCCACCTCCCCCAGAACCGGTTCCAATGCCCCAGTAATTTGAATCCCTCCCTGCTGCCCCACTGCTCAAGCCACGTATTCATCTGCGCTATCCTGCGATTCCTACTCTGACTAGAACGTGGCACTGGTAGCAATCTCGCTATGATTGATAGTTTATGATCGCTGTATCAAAGGACTCAATACAGAGTGTCCACTGACCTACTCCCGCCCAGTTTCTATGGAGAGAGAGAGAGAGAGAGAGGAGGACAGTTTGGATAGTTTCTGATCGCTGTGTCAGTACAGATCGAATGGGTCAATTGACCTACTCCCCCCACCAGTATCTATGGTTTTACAATGTTTTCTACGTTGGTATAATTTTCATTTCTATTTGTTTCTAAGATAACCTCAAACCCATTGAGATTCTGTTTAACAAAACATTAAAGATAAATAGTTACCAAGGGAGATCCCAATAGTTCAATAGTCACACGTCCCTTACAGGTTCCCATTTGTCGATAACCTACTTTCATATTGTAACTAGCTGTCTGTGCACTGCCATATATCTCAGCCCATCCCATAATTCCACACCGTTAGAACATGAGGAGCTTTGTTTGCTATGTCGTTATAATCCGACTACATTTCCCCCATGCTACAGGTGATGTGTTTTAGAATCTCCAACAGGTTAGTTAAATATGATAATTATTGCCTCAAACATTTGGGTACTGTTAAGGGGGATGACTCATCAGGGGAGGGCAGAAGCAGCCAAGTTCATGGTACCATTGATGGCTCTGCTGCACAGGAGGGCAGGAAAAAGAGTGGGAGTGCTAGAGTGATCAGGGATTCGATTGTAAGGGGATGTGATAGATGTTTCTGCGGCCGCAATCGAGACTTCAGGATGGTATGTTGCCTCCCTAGTGCAAGGGTCAATGATTTCTCGGAACGGGTGCAGGGCATTCTGAAAATGGAGGGTGAACAGTCAGTTATCGTCGTGCATATAGGTACCAACGATATAGGTAAAAAACGGGATGAGTTCCTACGAGACGAATTTAGGGAGCTAGGATCTAATTTAAAAATTAGGATCTCAAAAGTAGTAATTTCAGGATTGTTACTGGTGCCACGTACCAGCAGAGTAGGAATCGCAGGATAGCTCAGAAGAATACGTGGATTAAGTAGTGGTGCAAGAGAGAGGGATTCAAATTCCTGGGACATTGGAACCGGTTCTGGGGGAGAGAGGACCATACAAACCGACGATCTGCACATGGGCAGGAACGGAACCAATGTCCTCGGGCTTGCTAGTGCTCTTGGGCAGGAGATAAACAAACATGGTAGGGGGATGGGAACCTATGCCGGGAGAAGGGGGGAAATAAAATCGAGGCAGAAGCAAACGATAGGAAGGAGAAGAGTAAAAGTGGAGGGCAGAGAAACCCAAGGCAAAAAACAAAAAGTGCGTGGAGAGGCATGAGTCCGGGGATCGGAGAGGCCTATAAAGGCCGCGAAAGCAGCAGTCGGGAGGTGCGTGGAGAGGCGAGCGTCCGGGGATCGGAGAGGCCTATAAAGGCCACGACAACAGCAGTCGGGAGGTACGTGGAGAGGCGAGAGTCCGGAGATCGGAGAGGCCTATAAAGGCCGTGAGAGCAGCAGTTGGGAGTTGCGTGGAGAGGCGAGAGTCCGGGGATCGGAGAGGCCAATAAAGGCCGCAAGAGCAGCAGTTAGGAAGTGCGTGGAGAGGCGAGATCGTGGATCGGAGAGGCCTATAAAGGCCACCTTGTGCAGCTACAGGGAGAAGGCAAAAAAGAAGTAGAATGAAATAGACAGGTGACGTCACAGCCAAGGGCGTAAGTGATTGGCTGGTAGTTGGTAAGTAGTTTTTCTTTTTTCTTTTCGATATCAGTGAGTAACTTTTAGCACTGTTGTTGACAATTTAAGTGTATTTAAGGCTTACATCATGGCAGGAGAGCTCCGACACGTGTTATGCTCCTCCTGTACTATATAGGGAATCAGGGCACCTCCGGTGTCCCTGACGATTACGTATGCGGGAAGTGTATCCACCTCCAGCTCCCGACAAACCGCGTTGTGGAACTGGAGCTGTGGGTGGATTCATTCTAGAGCATGTATGATGCTGAGAATGACGTGAATAGCACGTTTAGTGAGTTGGTCTTACCGCAGGTAAAGGGTACACAACCAGATAGGGAATGGAAGACCAACAGGAAGAACAGTGCAAGGAAGGCAGTTCAGGGCTCCCCTGCGGTCATCGCCCTGCAAAACAGATACACCGCTTTGAGTACTGTTGAGGGGAATGACTCATCGGGGGGGAGCAGCAGTAGCCAGGTTCGTGGCACCGTGGCTGGCTCTGCTGCACAGGAGGGCAGGAAAAAGAGTAGGAGAGCGATAATGATAGGGGATTCAATTGTAAGGGGAATAGATAGACGTTTCTGCGGCCGCAGCCGAGAATCCAGGATGGTATGTTGCCTCCCTGGTGCATAGGTCAAGGATGTCTCAGAGCGGATGCAGGACATTATGAAAAGGGAGGGTGAAAAGCCAGTTGTCATGGGTACATATAGGTAGGTAAAAAACGGGATGAGGTCCTACGAGGCGAATTTAGGCAGCTAGGAGTTAAATTAAAAAATAGGACCTCAAAAGTAGAAATCTTTTGTAGAAACCAGTGCCACGTGCTAGTCAGAGTAGGAGTCGCAGGATAGCTCAGATGAATATGTGGCTTGAGGAGTTGTGCAGAATTCAAATTCCTGGGACATTGGAACCAGTTCTGCGGGGTGGGGGGGGGGGGGTTGGGGGGGTAGGACCAGTACAAACCGGATGGTCTGCACCTGGGCAGGACTGGAACCAATATCCTAGGGGTAGAATGTGCTAGTGCTGTTGGGGAGGAGCTAAATTAATATGGCAGGGGGATGGGAACCTATGCGGGGAGACAGAGGGAAATAAAAAGGAGGCAGGAGCAAAATATAGAAAGGAGAATAGTAAAAGTGGAGGGCAGAGAAACCCAAGGCAAAAAACAAAAACGGCTACATTACAGCAACATTCTAAAGGGCAAAGTGTGTTCAAAAAACAAGCCTGAAGGCTCTGTGCCTCAATGCGAGGAGTATTTGGAATAAGGTGGATGAATTAACTGCGCAGATAGCAGTTAACGGATACGATGCGAATGGCATCACAGAGACATGGCTCCTGGGTGATCAAGGCTGGGAACACAACATCCAAGGGTATTCAGCATTTAGGAAGGATAGAAAAAAAGGAAAAGGAGCGGGTGAGGTTGCTGGTTAAATATGAAATCAATGCAATTGTCAGGAAGGACAATAGCCTGGAGGATGTGGAATTGGTATGGGTGGAGCTACGGAATTCCAAAGTGTAGAAAACGCTCGTGGGATTTGCGTTCAGACAACCAAACAGTAGTAGTGAGGTTGGGAACAGCATCAAACAAGAAATAAGGGATGTGTGCAATAAAGGTACAGCATAATCATGGGCGTCTTTAATCTACATATAGATTGGGCTAACCTAACTGGTAACAATGCGTTGGAGGAGGATTTCCTGGAGTGTATTAGAGATGGTTTTATCGACCAATATGTCGAGGAACCAACCAGGGAGCTGGTCTTCCTAGACTGGGTATTGTGTAATGAGAACGGACTAATTATCAATCTTGTTGTGCGAGGCCCCTTGGGGAAAAGTGACCATAATATGGTAGAATTGCTTATTAAGATGGAGAGTGACAAAGTTAATTCGGAAACTAGGTTCCTGAACTTAAGGAAAGGTAACTTCGCCGGTATGAGGCGTGAAATGACTAGAATAGACTGGCAAATGATACTAAAAGGGTTGACCGTGGATAGGCAATGGCAAACATTTAAAGTTCACATGGATGAACTTCAGCAAATGTACATCCCAGTCTGGAGTAAATATAAAACGGGGAAGGTGGCTCAACCATGGCTAACAAAGGAAATTGAGGATAGTGTTAAAGTCAAGGAAGAAGCATATAAATTGGCTAGAAAAAGCAACAAACCTGAGGACTGGGAGAAATTTATATTCAACAGAGGAGGAATAAGGGTTTAATTAAGAGGGGGAAAATAAAGTACGAGAGGAAGCTAGCAGGGAATATAAAAACTGACTGCAAAAGCTTCTATAAATATGTGAAGAGAAAAAGATTAGTAAAGACAAATGTAGGTCCCTTGCCGTCGGATTCAGGTGAAATTATAATGGGGAACAAAGAAATGCAAGACCAATTGAACCAATACTTCGGTTCTTTCTTCACGAAGGAAGATACAAATAACCTTCCGAAGTTACTAGGGGACAGTGGGTCTAGTGAGAAGGAGGAATTATAGGATATCCTTTTTAGGCGGGAAATTGTGTTAGGGAAATTGATGGGATTGAAGGCCGATAAATTCCCGGTGCCTGATAGTCTGCATCCCAGAGTGCTCAAGGAAGTGGCCCTAGAAATAGTGAATACATTGGTGATCATTTCCTAAGAGTCGATCGACTCTGGTTCAGTTCCCCTGGACTGGAGGGTAGCTAATGTAACCCCACTTTTTAAGAAAGAAGGGAGAGGGGAAACAGGTAATTATAGACCGGTTAGCTTGACATCAGTAGTGGGGAAAATGTTGGACTCTATCATCAAAGATGAAAAAGCAGTGCATTGAGAAAGGATCGGTCGATGTCACCATGGATTTATGAAAGGGAAATCATGCTTGACGAATCTTCTCGAATTTGTTGAGGATGTAACTAGCAGAGTGGACAAGGGAGAACCAGTGGATGTGGTGTATTTGGACTTGCAAATGGATTTTGAGAAGGTCCCGCACAAGAGTTTGTTGTGCAAAATCAAAGCACATGGTATTAGGCGTAATGTGCTGACATGGATAGAGAACTGGTTGGCAGACAGGAAGCAGAGAGTCTGATAAACGGGTCCTATTCAGAATGGCAGGCAGTGACTAGTGGAGTGCCGCAGGGCTCAGTGCTGGGACCCCAGCTCATTACAATATAGATTAACGAATTAGATGAAGGAATTGAGTGTAATATCTCCACGTTTGCAGATTACACTAAACTGGGTGGTGGTGTGAGCTGTGAGGAGGACATTAAGAGGCTGCAGGGTGACTTGGACAGGTTAGGTGAGTGGACAAATGCATGTCAGATGCAGTATAATGTTGGTAAATTTGAGGTTATCCATTTTGCGGGCAAAAACACAAAGGCAGAATATTATCTGAATGGCAGCAGATTTGGGAAAGGAGAGGTGCAACGAGACCTGGGTATCATGGTTGATCAGTCATTGAAATTCGGCATGCAGGTACAGCAGGCGGTGAAGAAGGCAAATGGTATGTTGGCCTTCATAGCTAAGATATTTGAGTATAGGAGCAGAGAGGTCTTACTGCAGTTGCACAGGGCCTCGGTGAGGCCTCATCTGGAATATTGTATTCAATTTTGATCTACAAATCTGTGTAAGGACGTTCTTGCTATTGAGGGAATGCAGTGAAGGTTCATCAGACTGATTCCAGGGATGGCTTGACTGACATATGAGGAGAGATTGGATCAACTGGGCTTTTATTCACTGAAGTTTAGAAGGAGGAGAGGGAATCTGATAGAAACGTATAAGATTCTGATCGGACTGGACAGGTTAGGTGTGGGAAGAATGTTCCCGATGTTGGGGAAGTCCAGAACCAGGGGACAAAGTCTTAGGATAAGGGGTAGGCCATTTATGACTGAGATCAGGAATAACTTCTTCACTCAGAGAGTTGTTAACCTGTGGAATTCCCTGCCACAGAGAGTTGTTGATGCCAGTTCATTAGATATATTCAAGAGGGAGTTAGATATGCCCCATGCAGCTGAAGAGATCAAGGGGTATGGAGAGTAAACAGGAAAGGCGTACTGAGGGAATGATCAGCCATGATTTGATTGAATGGCGTTGCAGGCTCGAACGGCCGAATGGCCTATTCCTGCACCTATTTTCTAAGTTTCTATGTTTCTAAACCAATACAATTCCCTTTTGCATTGCTGCTCTTCCAGGTGGTCAACGAGCAGATCTTTCCGGGCCTTACTTTAAATACTGGATTATTTCAGCCACTGTCGGATCCTCAGGAATCTTCCTTAATTGAGGAAACGTGCAACAGAATCAGTAACCCGTCACTCCTGTGGGTCCCCTTTCCTTTATTTCGCAGTGTCTGTGTCCCTGGATTCCAGATTCCCATTTTATGTGGTTGAACACTGTAACTACAATTAAAACGCCGCTCATACATACAATCATCAATGAATCACTTGTGTGCCCTCCGAATACTAACCACGTGGCCTTTGCTAGTCGTTACTGTCTACCTGCTACATTCGTTGGATAATTTAAATTTTTTTTATAAACCTTAATATTATTCCCGAGATAATGCCTATTGTTATCTTCCAAATGGACAAATACATTTTAAGTCCACACTCATTAATACTTTCTTACCGACTCTCCACGGCCAGAGTCTCACATACACAAAGCAGGGGAATTATCAGACAATTATGAAAGATCTTCCGCAGCTTTCATTCCATTGACATTAATCGCTGGAAGATCGCAGACAACACAATCTACATAGAATCACAGAATTAGAAAGCACAGCAGGAGACTCTGCGGCCTATCGTACCTTTCCTGGCTCTTTGAAACAGGAATCTAATTAGTCCAACTCTCCTACTCTTCCGACCATTATTTGAAATTAGTCAACAGTGGCTCTGTCGTGTAACTCTCGCCTCTGATTCAAAAGGTAGTGGGTTAATGTCCCGCTCCAGAGACCTGGACATCAAAGCTATGCTGACAATTCTATGCACTGTACCGTTGGATGTGCTGCCTTTCGAAATGGACGTAAAACGGAATGCAGTCCGCCTTCTCAAATGGATATAAAAGATCTCACAGCACTTTGTCGAGACCGAGCAGTGGAGTTCGCACAGTGTACTGATCAATATTCATCCCTCAAACAACATCACTAAAACAAATTTTCTGATCTTTATTACATTGCTATTTGTGAGCCCATGCAGTGCACAAATTGAGTGCCCTGTTTCCTATATTACAACGGTGTCTACACTTGAAATGTAATGCATTGGCTGTAAAGCACTTTCGGGCGACATCATGCCATGAAAGCAGCTGTATAAGTGCAAGTTATTGTTGTTTTCATTATCGAATCTGCTTCCATGATTCTTTCACGCAATGCGTTCTGGATCATAACAGTTCACTATGTAAACATAAATCTCCTCATCTCCTCTCTGGCACTTTGCGAATGACCATAAACATGTGTCCTCTGAGTAATGATCCTCTTGCCAGTGGAAAAAAAAACTCTCTTCTGATGTACTCAGAACTGCTCACCCTTGTTAGCCAATCTCCCCTGATCAATCTTTGCCATATGGAGAACTATCCCAGCTTCCAACCATGAGGACAATTTTCGGGCCATTCACCCCCAGGGAGCAAGGCCTGAATGAGGCCTCACATCCGGATCACTCCAGCCATATATGATCTCTTTGTTGCTTATGTTAGAAGACTTTTGCTTATTTGTTGTGTATATTCAATAATTTAAAGTTAAGCAAAAGAAATCAATATTTTAAGGAATTCTGCTTTGAAACAGATCTCTTACTGTTACAATGTTATCGATTCGCTGTTAACTCGCATCCTTGCCTTTCTTACCTCTAACTTTCTACCCTACGTAAACTAGAGTTGAGTTATTTGATTCTTTCTTTATTATTTTCATGAAACTTTCTGGCGTCAGACTGCCGTTGAATCTCTTTTTGCTCTATTAAATGAGAATGCATGGGTCTGACTTCGGCCAGAACCTGAACTATGCCTGTCCCGGCCAGAAAAATATATTTTCCCTGACTACTACGTGTTAAATTATAAGCCAGTAAAAATACATAAAATCTTGAAGTATCGACTCTTGGTCAGTCAGCATTTATTTCATTCTGCAAAAGAGGGTCATCAGTTAATTAATTGTGATTAAAACAGTTCTTCCTTTCTCATACTACATGGATGCAGGTAATTTAATTAAGGATTGGTGTCACCTGTTACTCCCTTGTCTAGGAATTGAACCCATGCATCAGAGGAGTCTGAGGGTAGTCTGATTGAGGTTTATAAAATGATGATAGAGTGGATAGGAATGAACTGTTTCCCTTGCCAGAGGGGTCAACAACAAGAGGCCATAGATTTAAAGTAATTGGGGGAAATTTGAGGAGCTATGAGGGGAAATGTCGTCACCCAGAAGGTAATGGGGGTCTGGAATTCACTGCCTGAAAGCCTGGTAGAGGCACAAAGCCTGAGCACATTTGAAACATACTTGGATGTGCACTTGAAGAGCCTTAACCTACAGGGCTATGGACCAAGAGCTGGAAGGTCGGATTAGATTGCAGAGCTCTTGGTCGGCTGGCGCGCACATAATGGGCCGAAATGGCCTCCTTCCATGCTGTGAACTGCTTATGATTCTATGATTCTATCATCTCCACTAATACCTCAGCTCTTCTGCGGCTGAGAGCCTCATCCATCCCTTTGCTGGCTCTAGACTTGACTATTCCAAAGCACTCCTGGCTGACGTGCCATGATCTACCCGACGTAGGTCATCCAAAACTCGGCTGCCCGTGTCCCAGCTCGCACCAATTCCTTTTCACCCTTCACCTCTGTGCTAGCTGACAAACGTTGGCTCCCAGTTAAGCAAAGTCTCGATTTCAAATTGTTCATCAATGTGTTTAAATCCCTCCGTGGACTCGCCCCTCCCTATTTCTGCAATCTCCTCCAAGCCCATAACCATCCCCCACCCATTCCTGAACTATCCGTATCATTCTAATTTTGCCCCCTTGACCATCCCTCATTATTATTGCTCAACCATTTCTGGCAATACCTTCAGCTGATTAGGCCCGCAGCTTTTGACTTCCATCGCTAAACCTCTCCGCCTCTCTACCTTTATTTCCTCTTTGATGTCGCTCCTCAAAACCTACCTTTTTATACAATCAAAGAAATATAGAACCTTAAAGTGCAGAAGGAGGCCATTTCAGCCCATCTTGTCCAGGTCGGCCGACCAAGAGCTATCCAGCCGAAGCCCACGTTCCTTCTCTTGGTCCGTAGCCATGTAAGTAATGTCACTTTAAGTGCACATCCAAGTATATTTTAAATGTGGTGAAGGTTTATGCCTCTACCACCCTTTCAGGCATTGAGTTCCAGTATAGCACCACACTCTGGTGAATAAATTACACCACAAATCTCCTCTAAACCTTTCCACACTTATTTGGTGTTGACCTCTAAGCCAAGGGAAACAGGTCCTACATATCCACTATATCCAGACCACTCATAATTTTAGATCTCAATCACTCAGCCTCCCCTATTCCAAAGAAAAGAGATCCAACTTCTCCAATCGTTCCTCATTTCAAAAATGATCTACTCCTGGCAACATTGTTGTAAATCTGCTCTGCACCATTTTCAGTGCAATCACATCTGTCCTATAATGTGGTGACCAGAACTGCTCACAATACTCCAGCTTTGGCCTAACCTGTGTTTTATACAATTGAAGCACAACTTCCTTGCTCTTGTATTTCATGCCTCGACTAATAAAGCCAAGTATTCTATATTGCTTCATTGCAGTGAGGTTACTTATCTACCAGGCCTGCTACTTTTAGGGATCAAAGGACCTGAACTCCAAGTTCCCTTTGTCACTCCACACCTTTCAGTGAAGTACTATTTAATGTGTATACCCATGCCTTGTTAGACGTCCCCAAATGCAGCACCTCACACTTATCCGGATTGAATTCCATTTGCCACTGTTCCGCCCACCTGGCCAGTAAATGGAAACTTCCAACATAAAGATTTATGACCTCTTTTATGCCCTCTGTTTCTCATATTGTAAATGTTACATCGCCTCAGTACCAGACATTGGTATCTGACTTGAGATATTTGGTAACCCTCAGCCACTATATCAGGTGGATTTGGCCCCACGCGTCGAACTCCGTTTCATCTCCCCTGTGTCAGCAAGTGATTCTTGTTCCACTCAACTTCGATTCCATAGAATTTAGCGAACATAAAAGATATCCAAAAGTCATGGAAAGGCATATAAATGTAAATTGTTCGTTGGGGAGGAGTGGGTCCAATTAAGCATCAAAAAGGAGACATACCTGTGGAGGCAGATATAATTGCTGAGGTAATAAATGAATATTTGCTTCTGTCTTTAGCAAGAAAGATGCATCCGACGTCACAGTGATAGACGAGGTAGTTGAGATACTGGATGGGATAATAATTGATAAAACAGGGTTAATTTAAGATTGGCTGTACTTAAAAGTGGACAAGTCACCAGAAGCAGATGGGATGCATCTCCAGATTGTGAGGGAAGAAAATGTGGAATTTGCAGAGATACTGGCCATGATCTTCCAATCCTCCTTAGAGGTTGGGTGGAGCCAGAGGACTGGAGAAATTGTTCAGAAAATGGTGTAAGAATCGTCCGAGCAACTGCTAGATCCCGTCTGTTTAAGCTTGGTGTTGGGGAAGCTTTTAGACATGATAATCTTGGAGCAAAGTAACAGTCAATTGGACAAGTGTGGATTAATTAAGGAAAGGAAGAACAGATTTTTCAATGGCAAATTGTGTTTATCTAAATTGATTTAGTTTTTGATGAGGTAACAGGGAGGTTTGATGAGGGCGATAATTGGTGCAAATGGACTTGCAAATATATTTTGATTTAGTGCCAACGAATAGACTTGCCAGCAAAGTTGAAGCTCATGGAATAAAAGTGTCAGTGACAACATGGATCCGAAATTGGCTAAGTGAGAGGAAACAGAGATTAGAGATGAACGGTTGTTTGTTGCACTCGAGGATGGTATACACTGGGGTCTGTGCAAGGGCTTCAACTTTCCTTGATATATAGTAATGACGGACTTGGGTGAACAGGGCAAAATTTGCAGATGACAAAAACTATGAAGTAAAGTGAAAAATGAGGAGGATAGTGATAGATTTCATGAAGAAATAGACAAGCTGGTGGAACGGGCAAACACGTTGGAGATGACATTGCAAAGTGATACAGTTTGGTTGGGAAAACGAGGAGAGAAATTCTAGATTAAATGGCACAATGTTAAACGGGCTGCAGGAAAAGAGATACATACGGTATCTGCGCCCAAATCGATGAATGTGGCAGGGAAGGTTGAGAAGGCGGTTAAAAAATTATACTGCTTCAATAGAAGCATAAAGTAGAAAAGCAAGGAAGTTATGATGAAGCTTTATGAATCACTGGTTTGTTCTCTGCTAGAGTACTCTTTCCAAATCTGGGCACTTCACATTATGGAAGATGTGAAGGATTTAGAATGGATGTATAAAAGCTGACAAGAATGCTTTCAGTGATGAGTGACTCCAGTTACGTGGATAAACTGGTGACGTTGGCGTTGTTCTCTTTGGAGCAGATAAAGTTGAAATAAGACTTCATAGAGGTGTTCCAAGTCATGAGGGCAATGATTACACTCCAAAAGTACTTCATTGGCTGTAAAGCACTTTGAGACGTCTGGTTGCCATGAAAGGCGCTATATAAATGCAAGTCCTTATTTATTTCTTTATGCCTGTTTATTACCTGGGATATAATCTCCTCTCTGGGCCCTGGTTCTGTTACCCCTGCTTAACAACATCCTGTTTGATTGAGTCCCTTGTGCTTTAAGAGGTTAAATACTGGGGTTAAATAACCCGGTTTGCAATGTTACAAAAATACGTTAACTCTGTGTGTGATGAACAGGGGCTGAGAAGAAATTAAATTAGGAAACGTGAACCCGTGGATTGTTTTTTAAAAATAATGCTTGTGTTTCGGAGCAATGCCAGAACTTAGAGCGAACGTGGAGGCCATTTGAGGGATTTTGATCAGAGTAAATAGGTAGACAATATTTCCAGAGACAGGAGGATAAGAAACCAAAGGACGTAGGATTAAAATAATTGGCAACAAACCCCGAGCAGAGGAGCATTTTTTATGCAGGGTGTGGTTATGTTCTGGAATGCACCGCCTGAAAGAATTGTAGAAGCAGATTGTATTTGTATACTTGTAAAGAAGCAGTTTGCAGAGCTTTTGGAAAGAATGGAAAGCTATGGAAAAAGAAATGGATGGCTCTTTCAAAGAGCCGGTACAGCAGGATGGCCTGGCTGATTCTACGATTATTTTCAGATACATGGTGGCCGTTTTCTGTTGCCTGTGGGGCTGCATGTTTAGAGTCCTCGCTAAGCTCTTTTGCTCACACTCAGTCTCACAATCTTGTGTAAATTTATATCCAGCCGCCTGAGTAAGAATCACTCGTTTCAATAGACGGAAAGCTCACATATGTCGTGTTGTTTGGAGAAGGTAGGTTGTACTTTTGAGAAACCTTTATTTAATATATGAAAACATGGAAGCGAGATTTTATGAAAATAACGAGGAGACCAGGCGCGAGCTGACGTAAGCTCTCGAGTTTTATTAATACAATACCGGGACAATCTCAAGTTACATTTATATGGCGGCTTTAATGTAATGAAACGTCACAAGGAAATTATCAGAGAAAAGTTGACACTGAGTCTCAAACAGATTTTGGGACAGGTGACCAAAAGCTCGGTGAAAGAGAGAGGTTTTAAGAAGTGCTTAATGGAGGAGGAGAGAGAGGTAGAGCTGTGGAGGTTTAGTCAGATAATTCCAGATTTTTGGGCCTTGATAGCTAAAGTCATGGGTACCAATTGGAGCTATGAACATCGAGGATGCACCGCAGCTCAGAGGAGTGGTGAGATCTCGGAGGGTTGTCGGGACACTTGTTACACTATCCAATTCCTCACTATGAGGGACACGCATGCTACACAGGGACACTTGTTACAGAGTCTGACTCCTCACTGGGAGACACACACTGTACAGAGAAATATAGAAACATAGATAATAGGCGTACGAGTAGGACATTCGGCCCTTCGAGCATGCACCACCATTCAATAAGATCATGGTTGATCATTCAACTCAATACTGCTTTCCTGCTTTCTCTCAATATGCCTTGATCCCTTTAGCCATAAGGGCCATATCTAACTCCCTCTTGAATATATCCGATGAACTGCCATCAACAACTTTCTGCGGTAGGGAATTCCACAGGTTAACAACTCTCTGAATGAAGAAGTTTCTCCTCATCTCAGTCCTAAGTGGCGCATCACTTATCCTCAGACTATGTCCCCTGGTTCTGGACTTCTCCAACATCGGGAACATTCTTCCCACATCTAACCTGTCCAGTCCCGTCAGAATTATATATTTCTATGAGATCCCCTCCCATCCTTCTAAACTCCAGTAAATCCAGTGATAGAGTCTGTTACAGAGTCTGACCCCTCACTGGGAGACACGCACTCAACACAGGGTCACTTGTTACAGAGTCTGACTCCTCATTGGGAGAGACACACTGCACACAGGGACATTGTTACAGAATCTGAACCCTCACTGGGAGAGACATACATTAAACTGGGACTCATGTTACAGAGACTGACTCCTCACTGGGAGAGAGACACACAGTACACAGGGGCACATGTTACAGAGTCTGACTCCTCACTGGAAGACACACATTGTAAACAGGAACACTTGTTACAGAGTCTGACTCCACACTGGGAGAGATACACATTGTACACAGTTACACTTGCTACAGATTCTGACCTCTCACTGGGAGAGAAACACACATTACACAGGGACACTTGTTACAGAATCTGATACGTCACTGGGAGATACACACACATTAAACAGGGACACTTGTTATGGAGTCTGACCCCTCACTGGTAGGGACCCAAAGGATTAATGAGTACAATATTCAATGTCCAACTGCAGCCCAGAATGAGCGCCACCCTGGGTCCTTCCTGTCTGTGCATTTACCCAGTGCCCCATTGGGGAACAATCAGCCCCGGATATCCCGCAGAAGCAGCCCTGTGGGCGGGGCGGCTGCGTCACGTGATCCTGCGACTGAGCCTCTGACATCACAATGGGAGAGGATGCGCACTGAGCTCGAGCGGTAAACCATTAAAGGGCCGGTAGGATTTAAACCCGGAGCGTGGGAGGCTAAAGTGCATGGGCAGAAAATCGGCGCAAAATGGTCACATAATGAGAGCAGTGATGGCCTTCAATAAAATTGTTCACAATTAGACACTCAGTACGCGTCTGGATTCCCACAGCGATGCCAGGTGGCTCTTCGTGGATGAATTGAATTGATTTGCCACCAGCCTGAAACAGATTGAAGATTAAACAGGAAATGAACAGATTGAACAACACTGTAAATAACAGGGATACCAGTATTACCCATAAAAGTGACTGATGTAATATATATTTTATTTGTGACATTGAACATTAACAGAAACACTCACCAGATCTGCTCTAGGCTCCTGAAGGTCAATATGAGGCGGCGGAGAGCGGGAAAAAGATCGACTTGTGAAGGAGTTTAATCCCCGGGTCAGAAACGTCAGGGATTTGAATTGTACTGAGAACGGAGGTGAGATCCACGATACATGAATCTGTGAGACTGATTCATACAACCTGGGATGAGAGAGAGAAATAACAGGAATCTGAGTAAATCACCTCTATTTATCAATAACGCTATTACAGATAATAATGTAAGAATTAGCAGCAGGAGTAGGCCATTCGCCCCCGTGAGTCTTCTCCGCCACTCAATAAGATCTTGGCTGAACTACCTCAACTCCACTTTCCCGCACTATCCCCACATCCCTTGACACCCTTAATATCCACGAATTTATCGATCTCTGTCCTGAATATACTCGAAGACTGAGGATCAACTGCCCCCTGGGGTAGAGAATTCGAAAGATTCTAGTGAAGAAAGTTCTCCTCATCTCAGTCGTAAATAGCCGACCACTTAGTCTTAGTCCGTGACCCCTGGCTTCAGACTCCTCAGGCAGAGGAGTTATCCTTCCTGCATCCATCCTGTCAAGCCCTGTAAGAATTTTGTTTGTTTCATTGAGGCCACCTCTCATTCATCTGAAAGCTCAAGAATATCGGCCTAGTCTATTCAATTTATACTCACAGGTCAAATCTCCTATCCCAGGAATCAGACTGGTGAAACTTCGTTGCACTCCTTCAAAGGCAAGTATAACGGTTCCTATTAAGGATGCCAAAACGGTATACAATATCCTAGGTGCGGTCTCACCAGGGCCCTGTATAATTATATACAGTGTTCAATCTCGAATTATTATAAGACAGTCTCACACCGTCCGTTGCTTAACCTAGTTTTTATATTTTACAGTCTGGGTTCCTTAGAGGTGCAGACAATAGCTTCACTCCTGAATCTCTGTTTATTTTTACTCAGGTCCAGCTCCGTCAGTGACCGGTTTGTACTGAGAGCGAAGGCGATATACTCGCCACAAGAAGTTGTGAGACTGACCCTAAATAGCCTGGGATCAAAAAGAAATAACAGGAATCAGAGTAAATCCCCAGTGTATATTAATAACACTAACATTAATGTACAGTGATTATTAATATCACCATTACTGATACTAATAATAATGTGCAGTGTCAGAAATCCATCTATTATAAACACAATCTCACCGCAGTTTCTGTATTTTACAGTCCGGGTTTATCAGAGGTGCAGACAATAGTTTCACTGCTGAATCTCCAAGTTTATTGTGACTCAATCTAAACACAAACAGACAGAGAGTGAGAAACAAACTGAATCAGATCCTGGATCTGATAGATTTTCTCTCTCTGATATTGCCGAAAATTCTGAAAGTATTTCAGGAACTTAATAACTTGGGCTTTGGCTGCGATTTCCCCAAGCTCATCGGGTCTGGTTAGGCTGGGTCTGCATCTCATTGCCCGCACGAAGCCGGTCCTTGAAACCCTCCAATGATTGGACTTGTTAAACCCCGACTGGCGAGCTACCCAGCCAATTGAAGGAAGAGGGCCTTATGGCGTAAGTTGGCGACACATCAGCAGCCGGTGTTCTAAACGGGACCATGCACAAATTGATGTTGACAGTTGTGATGTCCGTATTCCGCAGCATTGAAGTGCTGCAAACACTGACATGCACGGCACAGACGTGCATGGCTGCACCCAGGCTCTCCCATGGCTCTCTCAATATGCTTACGGACGGAGTCACTGCACACAGTGAGCTTCTATTCACTTCCCTTTGGGCGGAAGAGACCTCCCCAGAAGACCAACGGAGCCTGCACATGAGGGCACAAGGAGTGATGTAGTCAGGAGGACCAGGCTGCAGTGGCGCAAACCTTTCAATTACCTCAGTAGATAAGGAAGCGTTACTTTGAAGCCACACTCAATCTCATCCTCATATGCCACTCATCACATATCATTACAATAATTCACTAGCGTAATCCTGCACATCCTTGCTCACGTCACCTTACCTTGCACCTCCAACCGTCCCTCTCTATATACATTATCACTTCCCCATGACACTAGCCGCCCCTGACACTCACCACCACTCACACTCATTCTGGAGCAAACATTCGAACTAAAACACACGAGGGTAGGCACTTTGGTGTTTTATCCAATGTCCATATGAAGTTTCTGGTAAAATGCTGTCAAGCATTTAATCTTTACTTTCAATACTTTGCGTTGTTGGACGTATCTGTCTGCACTTTTGGAGGTGGGTTAGTGATTTTCAGTGAATGGTGAGAGACATGGTAACCCACGCAATGCTACGGAGAGTGAAAGCAATGGCTTGGCCGTTGCAGGAATGCTTTATATTGTTCTGAGTGTTAAGTCATGGCAGGAGAGCACGGACACGTGCCATGCTCCTCCTGCGCTATGTGGGAAGTCGGGGACGCTTCCAGTGTCCCTGACAACTCTATGTGCAGGAAGTGCATCCGCCTGCAGCACCTGACAAACCGCGTTGCATCATTGGAGCTGCGGGTGGACTTACTCTTGAGCATCCGCGGTGCTGAGGATGTCGTGAATAGCAGGTTTAGCGAGTTGGATACACCGCAGATAAAGGGTACACAGCCAGATAGAGGATGGGTGACCAACAGGAAGAGCAGTGGATGTAAGGTAGTGCAGGTGTCGCCTGCGGTCATTCCCCTCCACAAAAGTTACACCGCATTGGGTACTGTTTCTGCTGCTGTAATCGAGACTCCAGGATGGCATGTTGCCTCCCTGATGCAAGAGTCAATGATGTCTCGGAGCGACTGCAGGACATTTTGATGGGGGAGGGTGAACAGGCAGTTGTCGTGGTTCTTATAGCTACCAACGATAAACGTACAAAACTGGATGAGATCCTAGAAGACGAATTTAGGGAGCTAGGAGCTAAATTATAAAGTAGGACCTCAAAGTTGTAATCACAGGATTGCTACCAATGCCACATACTAGTCAGAGTAGGACTCACAGGATAGCTCAGGTGAATACGTGCCCTGAGGAGCGGCGCAGAATGGAGGGATTGAAATTCCTGGGACATTGGAACAGTTCTGGGGGAGGTGGGACCAGTACAAACCAGGCGGTCTTCACCTGGGCAGGACTGGAACCAATGTCCGAGGGGGTGTTTTTGCTAGTGCTGTTCGGGAGGGGTTAAACTAATATGGCAGGCGGATGGGAAGCTATGCAGGGAGACAGAGGGAAGTCATCATCAGAGGCAGTAGCTCGAATCGAGGATAATTTGTTCCACATCAAAGTGTTCACACGTGTTTCAATGATGGACCTAACATTCCAGGTCCAAACTAAATCTTGAAGGGCAGCAGATGCCTGGGCTTGGATTTTTTTAAGGTGCGGTAACAGTTGCACACCAGCCAACAGACGGAAGTAGAATGGGGATGGAAGCAAAAGATAGAATGAAACAAAGTAAAAATGGAGGACAGAGAAACCCAAGGCAAAAAGCAAAAAGGGCCACATTACAGCAAAATTCTAAAGTGAAAAATGTGTTATAAAGACAAGCCTGAAGGCTCTGTGCCTCAATGCGATAAATATTCGTAATAAGGTGGACGAATTAACTGCGCAGATAGCTGTTAACAGATATGATGTAATTGGCATCACGGAGACATGGCTCCAGGCTGATCAAGGCTGGTAATTCTACATTCAGGAACGATAGACAGAAAGGAAAAGGAGTTGCGGTGGCGTTGTTGGTTAAAGAGGAAGTTTATGCAATAGTAAGGAAGGACATTAGCTTGCATGATGTGGAATCGATATGGTTGGAGCTACGGTATACCAAAGGGCAGAAAACGCTAGTGGGAGTTGGGTACAGACCACCAAACAGTAGTAGTGAGGTTAGTGACAGCATCAAACAAGAAATTTGGGATGCGTGCAATAAAGGTACAGCAGTTGTCATGGGCGAATTTAATTTACATATCGATTGGGCTAACCGAACTGGTAGCAATGCGGTGAAGGAGGATTTCCTGGAGTGTATTAGGGATGGTTTTCTGGACCAATATGTCGAGGAACCAACTAGAGTGCTGGCCATCCTAGACTGGGTGATGTGTAATGAGAAAGAACTAATTAGCAATTGTGTACGAAGGCCCTTGGCAAAGAGTGACTATAATATGGTAGACTTCATTATTAAGATGGAGAGTGACACAGTTAATTCAGAGACTAAGTTCCTGAACTTGAGGAAAGGTAACTTCGATGGTGTGAGACGTGAATTGGCGAGAATAGACTGGCGAATGATACTTAAAGTGCTGATGGTGGATAAGCCATGGCAGACATTTACAGATCACATTGATGAACTTCAACAATTGTACATCCCTGTCTAGAGTAAAAAGAAAACGGGGAAGGTGGCTCAACCGTAGCTAACAAGGGAAATTAAGGATAGTGTTAAATCCAAGGAAGAGGCATGTAAATTGGCCAGCAAAGGCAGCAAACCTGAGGAATGGGATAATTTTATAATTCAGCAGAGGAGCCCAAAGGGTTTACTTAGAAGGGGTAAAATAGAGTAGGAGAGGAAGCTTGCTGGGAACATAAAACTGACTGCAAAAGCTTCTATAGATATGCAAAGATAAAAAGATTAATGAAGACAAACGTATGTCCCTTGTGGCCAGATTCAGGTGAATTTATAATGGGTAACAAAGTAATGGCACACCAGTTGCACAAATACTTTGGTTCTGTGTTCACGAAGGAAGACCCAAATAACCTTCTGGAAATACTGGGGGACCGAAGGTCGAGTGAGAAGGAGGAACTGAAGGATATCCTTATCAGGAGGGACATTGTGTTAGTGAAATTCATGGGATTAAAGGCCGATAAATCCCCGGGGCCTGATCGACTGCATCGCAGAGGACTTAAGGAAGTGGCCCTAGAAATAGTGGATGCATCGGTGATCATTTTCCAACTGTCTATAGATTCTGGATCAGTTCCTATGGAGGGTAACTAATGTAAACCCACTTTTTAAAAAAGGAGGGAGAGAGAAAACAGGGAATTATGGACCAGTCAGCCTGACATAGAAACATAGAAACAAAGAAAATAGCTACAGGAGTAGACGAGTCGGCCCTTGGAGTCTGCACCACCTGTCAATGAGATCGTGGCTGATCATTCACCTCAGTAACACTTTCCAGCTTTATCCCCATACCCCTTGATCCCTTTAGCCATAGCGGCCATATCTAACTCCCTCTTGAATGTGTCCAATGAACTGGCATCAATAAGTCTCTAAGGTAGCGCATTTCACATGTTAACAACTCTCTGAGTGAAGAGGTTTCTCCTCATCTCAGTCCTAAATGGCTTACCCCTTATCCTTAGACTATGGCATCTGGTTCTGGACTGCCACAATATCAGGAACAGTTTTCCTGCATCTAACATGTCCAGTCCCGTCAGAATTTTATACGTTTCTATGAGATCCCCTCTCAACTCTCTAAACGCCTGTGAATGCAGGTCCAGTCTATCCAGTCTCTCTTCTTATGTCAGTCCTGCCATCCCCGGAATCAGTCTGGTTAACCTTCGCTGCCCTCCCTCAATAGCAAGAGCGTCCTCCCTCAGATTAGGAGGCCAAAATTTAATATAATATTGCAGGTGAGGCCTCACTAAGGCCCTGCGCAGCTGCAGTAAGACCTCCCTGCTCCTATACTCAAATTCCCTAGCTATGAACGCCAACACACAATTTGCCTTCTTCACCGCTTGCTGTACCTGCATGCCAACTTTCAATGATTGATGTACCATGACACCCAGGTCTCGTTGCACCTCCATTTTTCCTAATCTGCTGCCATTCAGATAATATTCTGCCTTCTCCTCTTAGCATCCTCCTCACAGATCACACCGCCACCCAGCTTAGTGTCATCTGCAAACTTGCAGATAGTACACTCACTTCCTTTATCTAAATCATTGATGTATATTGTAAATTAGCTTTGGTCCCAGCACTGAGCCCTGCAGCACCCCATTAGTCATTACCTGCCATTCTGAAAAGGACCCATTTATCTCGACTCTCTGCTTCCTGTCTGCCAACCAGTTCTCTATCTACGTCAATAGATTACCCCAATACCATGCACTTTCATTTTGAACACCAATCTCTTGTATGGAATCTTGTCAAAAGCCTTTTCAAAGTCAAAATACACTACATCTACTGGTTCTCCCTTGTCCATTCTACTAGTTACATCCTCAAAATATTCTTGAAGATTTGTCAAGCATGATTTCCCTTTCGTAAATCTATGCTGACTTGGACCGATCCTGTGACTTTTTATAATGCGCTGCTATTTCATCTTTAATAATTGATTCCAACATTTTCCCCACCACTGATGTCAGACCAACCGGTCTATAGTTCGCCATTTTCCCTCTGCCTCCTTTCTTGAAAAGTGGTTTAGATTAGCTACCCGCCAGTTCATAACAACTGATCCAGAATCGATAGACTGCTGGAAAATGATCACCAATGCATCCATTATTTCTCGGGCCACTTCCTTAAGTACTCTGCGATGCAGACTATCAGGCCTTCAATCCCGTCAATTTCCCACTGTTAACAGACTAATAAGGATTTCCTTCAGTTCCTCATTCTCACTCGAGCCTCGGTCGCCAAGTATTTATGGAAGGTTATTTTTGTCTCCCCTCGCGAAGACAGACCCAAAATCAAAGCACATGGTATTGGGGGTAATGCACTGAAGTGGATAGAAAACTGGTTGGCAGACAGGAAGCAGAGAGTCGGGATAAATGGGTCATTTTCAGAATGGCAGGCAGTGACAAGTGGAGTGCCTCAGGGTTCAGTGCTGGGACCCAGCTCTTTATAATATATACAATGATTTAGATGAAGGATTTGAGTGCAGTATTTTAAACTTTGCAGATGACACTAAACTGGTTGGCGGTGTGAGCTGTGAGGGGGACGCAAAGCGGCTTCAGGGTGACTTGGACAGGTTTGGTGAGTGGGCAAATGCATGGCAGATGCAGTATAATGTGGATAAATTTGAGGCTATCCATTTTGGGGGCAAAAACACGAAGGCAGAATATTATCTAAATAGCGGCAGATTAGGAAAAGGGGAGGTGCAACGAGATGTGGGTGTCCTGGTTTATCAGTCATTGAAGATTGGCGTGCAGGTACAGCAGGTGGCGAAAAAGACAAATGGTATATTGGCCTTCATAGCTAGGGGATTTGAGTATAGGAGCAGGGAGGTCTAACTGCAGTTGTAAGGGCCTTAGTGAGGTCGCACTTGGAATATAGTGTTCAGTTTTGGTCTCCTAATCTGAGGAAGGATGTTCTTGCTATTGGGGGAGTGCAGCAAAGGTTCACCAGACTGATTCCAGGGATGGCTGGACTGTCATATGAGGAGAGACTGGATTAACTGGGCCTTTATTCACTGGAGTTTCGAAGGATGAGAGGGGATCTCATAGAAACGAATAAGATTCTGACAGGACTGGACAGTTTTGATGCGGGAAGAATGCTCCCGATGTTGGGGAAGTCCAGAATCAGGGTACATAGTCTTAGGATAAGGGGTAGACCATTTAGGACTGAGATGAGGAGAAACTTCTTCACTCAGAGAGTTGTTAACCTGTGAAATCCCCTGCTGCAGAGAGTTGTTGATGCCAATTACTTGGATATATTCAAGAGGGAGTTAGATATGGCCCTTACGGCTAAGGGGATCAAGGTGTATGTAGAGAAAGCAGGAAAGGGGTAATGAGGGAATGATCAGCCATGATCTTATTGAATGGCGGTGCAAGCTCGAAGGGCCGAATGGCCTACTCCCGCACCTATTTGCTATGTTTCTATGTTTCTATGATGTGATTCTTGAACTGAACAAAACACTGGTTAGGCTGCAGCTGGAGTACTGTGCACAGTTCTGGTCACCACATTACCGAAAATATGTGACTGCACTGGAAAGGGTGTAGAGGTTGTTTACAAGACTGGAACATTTTGGCTATGAGGAAAGATTGGAGATGCCTGATCTGGTTTTTTTTGGAACAGAGGAGGCTGAGGGGAGACCCGATTGAGGTGTATAAAATGAGTGGCCTGGATGCAGTGGATTGGAACGACCTGTTTCTCTTAGCAGAGTGGTCAACAACCAGGCGTCATAGATTGAAAGTACTTTGGGGAGGTATAGAGGAAATACGTAGGGATATTTATTTACCCAGAGCGTGGTTGGGGTCTGGAACTCACTGCGTGAGAATGTGATAGAGGCAGAAGCCTCATCACAATTAAACAATAATTGGATGTGCTATTAATGTGCAATAACCTACAGCACTACGGACCAAGAGCTGGAAAGCGGGAATAGGCTGGATAGCTCTTGGTTGGCTGGCGCGGACACGATGGGCCGAAATAGCCTCTTTCTCTGCTGTACATTTGTATGATTCTTTGATTATTCGTATATTTATTAGTGTTATTAATAAACACTCTACATTATTATTAGTATCAGTAATAGTCTTACAAATGAACACTATCCACGAAAGGAATAATGTGTAGTATTTATTAACAACACTATTACTAATTATAATAATAATGTAATTTATATTAATGACCCAATTGCTGACACTAATAACGCTTTACCGTGTCAGACATCCAGTTATTATAAATATAATCTCACAATCAAGTATTTATTGCAGTTTTTGTATTTTGCAGTTTGTATCCCTCGGGGCCGCAGAAAGTCGTTGCACTCCTGAGTCTCCAAGTCTATTAGTACCCAGGTCCATAACCGTCAGTGACTGATCTGTGCTGAGAGCGGGGGTGAGATCCTTGGCACAAGGATCTGTGAGACCAACACCAGTTAGACTAGGGATCAAAGAATGAGAACAGGAGATAAAAAGAGAAAGGGGAGAGGAATCAGAGTAAATCGGCAGGATATGGCTAGTGGTGTCCAGAAAGGGATATATTTTAGGCCTCAACTATTCAAAGTAAATATTAACGACTTGGATGATGGCATACAAAACCATATATCCAAATTTGCTGATGAAACAAAGATAGGCGGCATTGTGGCAGTGTAGCTGAAGCATAAAATTACAAAGAGGATGGAGTATGAAGACAGGGAACCCTTGCTACAGCTGTACAGGTTATTGGCGAGGCCACGCCTGGAATACTGCGTTCAGTTTTGTTTTCTAAATTTAAGAACGGATATATTTGCTTTGGAAGCAGTTCAGAAAAGGTTCACTTGGATTGATTCCGGAGATGAGGGGGTTGACTTATGAGGAAAGGTTGAGTCGGATGGGCCTCTACTCATTGCAATTCAGAAGAATGAGAGGTGATTTTATCGAAAAGTATAAGATTTTGAGGGGGCTTGACAAGCTCGATGTCAAGATGATGTTTGCACTAATAGGGGAGACAAGAAGTAGGGGGCATAATTTTGAATAAGGGGCCGCCCAGTTAAAACAGATACGGCGGAATTTCTTCTCTCAGAGGGTTGTGAATTTGAGGAATTCACCTGACCTGACCTGACTCCATGATCGGATCAAACTACTCCTGTTCCTATTTCGTATCTTCTTATAGAATAAATGAATGGGCAAAACGGTGGCAAATGGATTTTAATGTAAGCACATGTGAGGTCATGCAATGTTAACTTCAAAAGGATAGAGCAGATTACTTTCTAAATGGTAAAAGTCTAAAGACTGTCGAGATCCATGTAGACATGGTGTCGAGGTACATAGATCAATAAAGTGTCATGAACAGGCACAGAAAATATTCAAAATGGCCAATGGAATACTGACTAGAATACAACGGGCTGAGATTGTGCTGGAGCTGTAAAAAACCTGTTTATACTACACTTGGAGCACTGTAAGCAGTTCTGTGCGCCACAGGTTATGAAGGAACTGTTGGCCTTGGAGGGAGGGCAGCGAAAACTTACAAGAATCTGGACCCCACGTGTCAAATTACGAGGATGAATTTCACAAATTAGGCCTGCTGGTAGAGTTATAGAGATAAAGATAGAGATATAGGTAGAGATAGAGGTATAGAGAGAGATAGAGATATATGGAGAGATAGAGGTATATATATACATATATATACACACACATGTATAGACATACACATAGATAGATAGAGAGATAGATAGAGAGATAGAGAGATAGATAGAGAGATAGAGAGATAGATAGAGAGATAGAGAGATAGAGAGATAGATAGATAGATAGATAGATAGATAGATAGATAGATAGATAGATAGATAGATAGATAGAGAGAGATATATAGATAGATAAATATAGAGATAGAGACACATAGATTTAGATAGAGATATATAGATAGAGATAGATAGAGAGATGGAGATAGAAAGAGATAGAGAGAGATAAATAGAGATACATATAGATGTGTAGATAGATTTTTATATATATATATTAGAGAGAGAGAGAGAGAGAGAGAGAGAGAGAGAGAGAGAGATATGCAGAGATGGATAAGAGATAGATAGATAGAGATACAGAGACAGATATATATATATATATATATATATGAGACAGAGAGAGAGAGAGAGAGAAGGGCAGGGAGATGGAGAGAGAGGGAGGACGGTTGGAGAGAGAGGGAGTGAGATGGAGAGTGTCACGTATGTATGTCTGGGGTTACTAGCCACCAGGTGGCGCCGCTCTTGGAGGTCGTTGGGATGTATGCACATGTGTGCATCCCAGGTAGAAGAGGCAAGCCATCATGTAGTGTAATCAATTTGGGTCCTAATAAACCTGTGTTAGTTTACAGTATTCAGTCTATCGAGTTATTACATGCATAACATTTGGCGACAAGGTAACTTAAGAACCTTCGTATTCAAAAATGTGCACAATTGCACTTCTGGAGAGAATCGTTGAGGGAGAGGACTGGGCAGATTTTGAAGCTCGCCTGGACCAGTACTTCGTGGCAAACAAAATGAAGGAACCCACTGACACAGTTAGGCGCAGGGCAGTCTTGCTCATGGTTTGCGGTCTGAAAATCTATGACCTCAAAAGTCTTCTCTCGACTGCAAGTCCAATGGACAAGGACTATGAGGAATTATGTGCTCTGGTACATGACTATCTCAAACTAGGAGAAGGCTTCATCATGTCACAATATCGATTCTACATGGACGTTCATTCTGAGGGCCAGGATGTGTCAGAATTCGTTTCCAACCTAAGCCGTCTAGCTGGACTGTGTAATTTCGAAAACGCGTTGGGTGACATGCTGCAGGACTTCTTTATAATCGGCATCAACCACGAGGTGATCCTGCATAAGGTACTGGCGGCGGATTCACTGGATTTGAGCAAGTTCCCCTCACTGTTTGAAACAGGCAATGACAATTTCACGGGAGCCAAGGTGCAGATCCACGTGTACTCGAATGCAAGACCTATCCATCATAAAGCTCGGACTGTTCCGTACATGATGAGGGAGAAGGTGGAAATCGAGCTGGACGGACTGCAGCGTGAAGGGGTCATATCCCCATTGTTCCGATGTTGAAGAGTGATGTCACTGTCAGGATTTGCAAAGACAACAAGTTCATGATCAACCGAGTTTTGAAACTGGATCAATACCCTTTACTGAAGGCTGATGACCTGTTTGCAAAGCTAACCGTGGGGAAGTTGTTCACTAAACTGGATCTGACATCGGCCTACATGACATAGGAGCTGGTCAAAACGTCTAAGAAAATTACGTGAATCTACACTTATAAAGGACTGTTTATCTGCAACATGTGTCCTTATGGAATTCGCTCGACTGCAGCCATATTTCAGAGGAACATAGAGCGTCTACTAATGTTTGCCCCTAGAATCGTCGTTTTCCAAAATTACACCCTGGTCACAGGTCGTTACACTGCCGAACATCTGAGCAACCTGGAAGAAGTTCTACATCGTCTGGACAAAGTGGGACTCAGACTGAAATATTCGAAGTGCATCTTCATGGCACCGGAAGTCGAATTCCTGGGGAGTTTAATTGCTGCTGACGGCATCATGCCTATGCACTCAAAAACCAAGGCCATCAAAAATGCACCCAAGCCTCAGAATTTGACAGAGCTGCATTCGTTCCTTGGCTTACTCAACTAATCGTTATTTTCTGACCTTGATTGAACACTTTATTAGAGCCACTGCACATGCTGCTAAGAAAAGGCGACAACTGGGTTTGGGGCGAGTCTAAAGATAGTCCCTTTGATGAAGCTACTAATCTGCTTTACTCTAAAAAGCTGTTGGTATATTGTAATCCGTGCAAACGTTGAATATTGGCCTGTGATGCTTCGACAGATGGAGTTGATTGCGTGCTCCAACAAGCTAATGAATCGGATAAACTACAACCTGTTGTGTATGCTTCTAAAAGTTTGGCAAAGGCAGAAAGAGCCTAAAGCATGGTAGAAAAAGAAGCATTGGCCTGTGTTTATGGGGTTGAAACCCTGCATCTATACCTGTTTGGTCTTCGGTTTGAAGTGGAAACAGATCACAAACCACTCATTTCATTGTTTTCGGAAAACAAAGTTATCAATTTCAAAGCATCATCCCGCATCCAGAGGTCGGCGCTGATATTATCTGCCTATGTCATTCGCCATACACATGGCACAGAGAATTGTGCCGTTGCCCACACCGGAGGTGGAGACGCCACAACCTACAGACCTACTGTTAGTTATGGATGCTTTTGAAAGTGAAGCAACCTCTATCACGGCTCAACAAGTTAAGATCTGGACCAACCAGGAACTGATATTATATGGTTTTAAAACGTCGTGTCCTTAGTGGTGGTTGGTATGCCATACCCAAGCAAATGGGTGTTCAGACCAAACCTTACAATCGTCACAAAGATGAACTATCCATTCAGTCAGATTGTTTACTATGGGGTAATCGTGTTGTTATGCCTAAGAAAGGCAGAGATACATTTGTACATGATCTACATAGCACTCATCACGTTATTGTCATGATGAAAGCCCTTGCCAATCTTATGTATGATGGTATGGATTTGAATCTGATCTGGAATCATGTGTGCATCAGGGCAACACTTGGATGCAGCTCAGTAAAGGACCAGCGGATCGTCGCTGAGTCTGTGGTCGGAGCCATCTAAATCATGATGCAGGCTCCACACCGACTTGGCAGGTCCCTTCCTGGGAAATATGTTTTTAGTTGTGGTGGATGCATATTACAAGTGGATAGAGTGTGTAATCATGTCATCCAGTACATCCATAGCTACCATTGAGGGCCTTCGTGGCATGTTTGCCAATCAAGATCCGCCCGACATCGTTGTAAGTGACAACGGATCCTGCCTCACTAATCTGGAGTTTCAAGACTTCATGTGAGGTCAGCACCATTCAAACTCGCATCTATTGGTCAAGCACAGCGTGCTGTCCAAACCATCAAGCAGAATGTGAATCATGTAACTCAAGGATCACTGCAGACTCGCTTGCCATGCATATTGCTTAGTTACAGGACAAGACCCCAAACGCTTACCGGGGTCTCCACTGCTGAACTATTGATGAAGAGACGTCTCAAGACCAAGATTTCTCTTGTCCACAATGACTTGAACGATCATGTTGATTACAGACGTCAAAGTCAGCTGTGGTATCATAATCGAGCTGCTGTGCCACATGTCATTTCTGTTAACGTTTCGTGTATGTACTAAATAATGGTCAAGGTCCCAAGTGGATCACCAGTACTCTCACGGCCAAGGAGGGTAACAAAGCTTTTAGCGTCAAGCTCAAGAATGGGAAAATATGCAGGAAACATGTTGATCAGATAAAGCTGCGGCACACGGATGAACCGGAACACTATGAGGAAGACACAACCTACCCTCAGTCATCAGAGGACTCTGCTGTCAATGAATCAGGGCTTTCTATCCCGGACATGGTCATTTCCACTCGCATCAGATCTGCTACTCAGCACCCATTCAAAACAGACTAAGAACACCCGCCTAAGGCTGGAGTTGAAGTGAGACGATAAATTCGGGAGTGGAAAGCCTCTGACCGTTTCAATTTGTAAAATGACTGCTAATAATATCTTAAAGGGAGATATCGTCATGTATATATGCTTGAGGTAGCGCCACTGTCGGAGGTCATTGGGCTGTACGCACGTGTACGCGGCCTAGGTGTAAAAGGCAAGCCATTCATGTAATCACTTTGGGCCCTAATAAAGCAGAGCCAGGTTTGTATCTGTGCGAGTTTACTGTATTCAGTCTATCGAGTTATTACATACCTAAGAGAGAGGGGAAGGGGGCTGGAGAAAGAGGGAGATGGAGGGAGATAGCGGGAGATGGAGGGAGAGGGAGGGATACGGATGGAGTATTAGATGGATGGAGAGGGAGATGGATGGAGCGGGAGATGGATGGAGAGGGAGGGTGCTGGAGAGGGAGGGATATGGAAAGAGCGGGAGATGGGCAGGTAGACAGGCAGCTTGACAGGCAGGTAGATAAAGACAGGCAGAAAAATAAATTAAATCATAAAAGGTAAATAATCAATTGTTATTAACACTATTGCTTTACTATTAATAATGCAGTGTTTATTAATAACGTTGTTACTGATACTAATAATAATAATGTGCAGTGATAAACATCCAGATATTATCAACACATCCTCATACAGTCTGTTACTTACTCCAGTTCCTTTATTTTATAGGCCGGGTTCCTCAGAGCCACAGACATTAGTTTCACTCCTAAATCTCCAAGTTTATTGCTCCCCAGTCTAAAAACAAAGAGACACAGAGCAAGAAACACACTGAATCAAAACCTGGATAAAAAGTTTCTCCCTCAGATATTACCGAAATCATTGATGCAACTTGGAGAAATTTATGAACATTTTCCCGTCACTGATGATGAATCTCACTCTCCCCAAATTGCCATGTATTCAGGGAAAGTAATACAAGCATTTATTAAATAAAGTGCTCTCTGTGGCCTTTAAATGCCCCTCAGTCCGCTCTCGTTACCTGCTGATAAAAATTACCGTCCCGGAGCTCAGTGGCCAGCCTGTTCATGTGTGCGGAAAATTGTCACAGTTCTGCTGCTCTTTAAATCCAGGGTTTTCTGGTAATTGGACGATTTTCTGCAAAGTAGGTGATGAAGTGGTGATTCGCTGTACTTGCTGCATTATATTAATCTCTATAATACCACGTGTGAGTTACTTTGTGAAATGGCACTAACTGCTGCTATAAACGTTAGAACCCTTTATATTAGAGCAGCGTAGACCGAGGGGGATCTGATTAAGTTGGATAAGATAATCAAGGGAATTGATGGTGTTCCAGCTGATAGCTAATTCAAATAAATATATTAGGCAAGACCAGCGGCACAAATTTAAGTTGTCAGATCCATGTTAGTTATCAGGAGGTTCTTCTTTTCCCAGGGAATAGTGGACCTCTGAAACAAGCTGCCATTTAATTTTGTGTATGCAGTCTCACTGAATTCCTTCAAGCGAAAGCTGGATTTATTTCTAGCAGTGGTGGAGACAACTGCTTACAGAAGGGACGTACTTCAAGGAGATTAATGGTCAACGTAATCTTCTGGACTAGATGGGTGGGAGAGGAATTTTCCAGGTTATTTTCCACAAATTGGCCTGTTTTTACAACATTTTTTTGCCTCTACCAGTAGATCACAAAGATTCTGGTGGGTTGATAGTACATGTTGTGATTCACAATGTATCGCAATTGTGTGGGACAGGCTAAATGAACCATATGATCGTTACCTGTTCTTATGAATATTGGGTGGGGCATATTAGAGAACGCGATGTGATTGTGCATGTTTGCCCAAGGCAGGTATTGAGTCTTTGCATTTATGTCGCCCCATTCAAAATCTCACATCTAACAATCTACTTTATGTACTTTAAAAATGTAGTCACTGCAGTAATGGTAGGAAATGTGGAATCAATTTGCGCTCAACAAGTGCCCACAAACAGCAAGATGATAAATCACCAGAGAGGATATAATTGGGCATGGGCGGGGGGAAGGAAACGACCGATATCATATCGATCACCGGTTACATGCCTCATGCATAAAGTTCGGCAAATGCATCAATCTGGTTTGTATGCCCAGCCCATGCCAATTTCACACCCAATGATCTATTGTGATTCTGTCTGTTC
Organism: Pristiophorus japonicus; assembly: GCF_044704955.1. Classification (NCBI taxonomy): domain Eukaryota; kingdom Metazoa; phylum Chordata; class Chondrichthyes; family Pristiophoridae; genus Pristiophorus; species Pristiophorus japonicus. The sequence continues at coordinate 178,755,967 of NC_091985.1, read as the reverse complement.
AGGATAAATACTAACCAACACAAAGGAACATTATCGATACGGTAGGCCACTTAATAGTGCAGATGAACAAAGGGACCTTGGAGTACTTTTCAACAGATCCCTGAAAGCAGCAGGCCTGGTGGATAAGGATTTAAGAAGGCATTCGGAACGTTTTCCTTTATTGGCCGAGGCATAGGAGGTAATGCTTAAATTGTATTCTACTTTGGTTAGGCAATAGCTGGAATAATGCTAGCAGTTCTAGTCGCCGTGTTATAGGAAGGACGTAATTGCACTAGAGAGGGTGCAGAGGAGATTTACGAGGATGCTGACTGGAATGGAGAATTTTGGTTGTAAGGACAGATTGGATAGGCTGGTTTGTTCTCATTGGAACAGAGGAGGTTGAGAGGAGACGTCATTGCGGTGTACAAAATATTGAGGGGCCTGGACATAGTGGATAGTAAGGGCCTATTTCCATTGGTGGAGGTGTCTATTACGAGGGGGCATAGATTTAAGGTGGTTAGTGGAAGAGTTAGAGGGGAGTTGAGGGGGTGATTCCTTATGCAGTGGGTTGTGGGGATCTGGTACATGCTGCCTGGAAGAATGGTGGATGCAGAAACCGTCACCACTTTTAAGAGATTTTTGGATGGGCGCTTGATATAAAAGGGTTCAGAGGGTCTCGTAAGGAGGAGGAACTGAGGGAAATCCTTATTAGTCAGGAAATTGTGTTGGGGAAATTGATGCGATTGAAGGCCGATAAATCCCCAGGGCCTGATGGACTGCATCGCAGAGTATTTAAGGAGGTGGCCTTGGAAATAGCGGATGCATTGACAGTCATTTTCCAACATTCCATTGACTCTGTATCAGTTCCTATCAATTGGAGGGTAGCCAATGTAACCCCACTTTTAAAAAAGGAGGGAGAGAGAAAACAGGGAATTATAGACCGGTTAGCCTGACCTCAGTAGTGGGTAAAATGATGTAATCAATTATTAAGGATGTCATAGCAGCGCATTTGGAAAAAGGTGACATGAGAGGTCCAAGTCAGCATGGATTTGTGAAAGGGAAATTATGCTTGACAAATCTTCTGGAATTTTTTGAGGATGTTTCCAGTAAAGTGGACAAGGGAGAACCAGTTGATGTAGTATATTTGGACTTTCAGAAGGCTTTCGACAAGGTCGCACACAAGAGATTAATGTGCAAATTTAAAGCACATGGGATTGGAAGTAGTGTGCTGGTGTGAATTGATAACTGGTTGTCAGACAGGAAGTACAGAGCAGAAGTAATTGGGGACTTTTCAGAATGGCAGGCAGTGACTAGTGGGGTACCGCAAGGTTCTGTGCTGGGGCCCCAGCTGTTTACACTGCACATTAATGATTTAGACGAGGGAATTAAATGTATCTCCAAATTTGCGGATGAAACTAAGTTGGGTGGCAGTGTGAGCTGCGAGGAGGATGCTATGAGGCTGCAGAGCGACTTGGATAGGTTA